>NC_040077.1:56148928-56451104 GCF_003369695.1 Bos indicus x Bos taurus
TGGAGCCAGCAGTCTCCTCTGTCCATGGAATTTCCCAGCAAGAATAATGGAGTGGGTTGCCATTTACTTCTCCAGGGGATCTTCCCAACCAAGAGATCGAACCATGATCTCCTGCATTGCAGGCATAGTCTTTACCAGTTGAGTCACCAGGGAAGCCATGTGAATTGATACAACTAATAAGGAGAATAGTATGGAGGTTCCTTTAAACCTACCATAAGATTCAGCAGTACTACTACTGGGCATTTTTCTAAGAACATCATAGTTCAAAGAGACACATGTACCCCAGTATTTATTGCAGCACTGTTTACAGTATCCAGGACACGGTAGCAACCTAAATGTCCATTAACAGAGGAATGGATAAAGATGTGGTACACATATACAATGGAATATTACTATATAAGGGAACAAGACTGGGTAATTTGAAGTAATGTGGATGAACATAGAGTCTGTCATATGAATGAAAAAAACAAATATTGTATATTAACCCACCTGCATCGAATCTAGAAAAATGGTACTGATGAGCCTATCTGCAGGGCAGGAATAGACACAAGGACATAGAGAACGGACCCGAGGCCACAGAGGGGAAGGGGAGGGTGGGATGAACTGGGAGCTTAGGATTAACATATATACATGGTAATATGTAAAATAGCGAGTAGAAACCTGCTGTATAGCATAGGAAGCTCAGCTTGGTGCTCTGTGATGACCTAGAGGGGTTGGAAGGGGTGGAGGTAGGTTCAAGAGGGAAGGGATATATGTATACATATAGCTGATTCACTTTGTTATACAGCAGAGACTAACACAACATTGTAAAGCAATTATACTCCAATAAATAAACAAATTAATTATTTTTTAAAGATTAAAATCATGGACTTTGGAATAAATGAGGCTTGGGTTCAAATTTAGGTTATGTGATCAGTACGGTAATATAATCTATTTAAGCCTTAGCTGAAATTAAAGAAACTATTCGCATTAACAATTTGTATGAGGATTAATGAAAATGATGACAATTGAGTGCTTTCCACAGTGCCTGGCCCAAACTATTATAGTCAAGGACCAGAAGTTTTTGATTGTAAGGTAAAATGAATCTTAACTTAGTCTGGAACAGCCACGAGAGAAAGCTTGTTGCTGTTTGGACAGTCACAATGTAGAAGGACTTAACTTTTTTGTTGTTATTCCCCAAACACTAAATTTGCTAAATATTTTTAAGTTCATTCTTTACTTGTTAGTAAAGAAAAATGAATATCAGTCTACCAAAGCTCATCATCATGAGTTCATTTTTATTTCAGAGTGCTAAGGATGCTGAGGAAAAGGATAGCCCAAGGCTATTCTTGAAGTAATCCCACTCTTGTTCTGACCAGACAGATGAACAGACCAAAAAAAATAAGATTTTTTAATGCTCTCTGATACAGGTCAAATTGTGTCCCCTTCTCTAAATTTAATCCTCTAAATTTATATGCTGAAATCCTAACTCCCAGTACCTCATAATGTGACTATATTTGGAAACAGGACCTTCAAAGAGGAGAACATATGGTCATATGGATTGGTCCTAGTTAAATATGACTGATGTCTTATAAGACAAAGATATCAGAACACAGACAGCACAGACAGCAAAGGCTGTGTGAGGACACATCAAGAAGGCCTGTAAGCAAAGGAGAGAGGCCTCGGAAGAAACCAACCTGCTGACATTTTGATCTTGAGCTTCCAGCCACCAGAATTGGGAGAAAATAAAGTTTCTATTTAAGCTACCTCATCTGTGGGTGGCTTAAATAGAAAATCTAATACAGTTTTCAAAGCCAGTGACCAGTAGATTATTTTTAGGAGAAAACACACTTGTAGAGTTGGAACTAGTTATATGTAGTGAAAGTGAGGTGTTCGCTTCACTAAGTGTCGCTCAGTCGTGTCCGACTCTTTGCCACCCCATGGATTGCAGCCTAAGAGGCTCCTTTGTCCATGGGATTTTTCCAGGCAAGAATACTGGAATGGATTGCCATTTCCTTCTTCAGGAGATCTTCCCGACCCAGGGATGGAACCTGGGTCTCTCGAATTGTAGGCAGATGCTTTACTGTCTGAGCCACCTCAGAATATTAAAATGTAATGTCTTAAATGTTAATATGTTCTAAGGTTTTAAAAGTAATATTAAAACCTATGCTAATTTTGACAATCTCATAGGCAAGAACTGAACTCTGCAACCTAAACAGAAAGTTTAGTAACGCTGATCTTTCTGATAAAAACCTACTAAAATTCCACAAATTTTATTAGTTTCTAATGCCAAATAATAGGTATTTTGAGAGAGAAAACACACAGAAAAACACAGAAGCTTCCATAGTTTTCTTTGCCATCGTCTTAAAACTCTTTCCATATCTGTCCTCATAATTCTCAGTAAAGGTTATTTCTGCCTTATCTTACAGACCAAAAATAGAAAGGTTAAGAAAATATCCTCAGTTTTTTATCATTTTCATTTATAGAATTAATCAGGTTTATTGAGAGGTGGTACATAGTACAGTGATTTTGTAAATTATTAACCCCTCTGTGTCTCAGCTTCCTCATCTGTAAAATATGGATAGTAACATATTAAAATATCAATGACTTAAAACTGAGATACACATGTGTATGTGTATCTGTGTGTATGTATGAATGTATGTATATATATATTTCAAATAATGTCAACTATTATTACCCTGATTACTATTTACCATTATTATTATTATTTTATTCTTATTTAACCATTTTAATCTGCTTTTTCATTTTAGAAGGTGGACTTTCAAGTTCAAACTTTATAGCTAAACCCCTTTTCTTGTCCCAAGACTTTCCTACTCTTTATTAACATCTCATTTCTCCCTACATAGTAGCTATCCTCCTAAACCTAAAATCATGCTTTTTTTTACACTAAAAATAGAAATATGAACGAACCTCTCTCTTTTTCAGCTTTCCACTGTCCTCTTCACCTTTCCTTTCATTCATTGCTTTAAAATGAGTAATCCATACCCACTGACTCACCTTCTCACTCCATCAACTATTGCTATCTGTCATGTGCTTTCTCATATCTGGTAACATATATCAATGACTTTCTGCTTAGCAAAGCCAGTGACCTCATTTCATTTGAAATTGTTGACCACCCTCTACTTTGGACAAACTTTTCTCCTTTGAGGCCTATGACATCATTTTTGCCCATGACACTTGGTTCTCCTAGATATCAGGCTTCTCTTATTTTTTTTTTTTTTTTAAGATCTTTGCCTAATTTCTACAAGGCTGCTTTTCTTCCCTAAGACATGGCAGGACTGTATGTATGACTGCATGATATTCACCAAAAATGAATTAGGATGATGGTCCATTTGTTTTTGGTACACTGAAACTCTGATTTGAAAATCATTTTTTGAACATTAACTATAAAGTTAAAATGTTGTTTTCTGTTTTTTTCTAGTGTTTAGGATAGCATTAGGTACATAACAGGCGCACAGTAAATATTAGGTACATGGAAGTTCTATATCTCACAATCTATATGAGCAGGAAAAAAAAAATGTACTATAAGAATACATGACCAACTAATGGCTATTTGGGATCATAGATTAGGTAAATAGAAATCTAGCTATACTTTTTAAGTTGTGTTAACTAAATTTTTAAAAATTCAAACCTCATATGCATTTTTCACCTTTTCCTCATCTGAAATTATAATACCAAATAAATTTTTTAAAAGTTAAAATTGTAATGAAAACAGCAACTTTATTTTGTGAGGAGAAAAGCTCAAAATATGCTCTTTTATATGATTACATGTCCTGCAAATTCTTAGTCCATTTTGAATTTTTGTGCATGGTATGAGATAGTACACCAGTTTGATTCTTTTGCATGTAGCTATCCAATTGTCCCAAATCATTTACTGAAGAGGATATCTTTTCCCCACTGTATATTGTTGCCTCCTTTGTTGTAGATTAACAGCCCATAAAAGAGTCAGTTAATTTCTGGGCTCTCTATTCTTGTCCATTGATCTATATGTCTATTTTTGTGCTAGTACTATGTGATTTTGATGGCTGTAGCTTTGTAGTATAGTTTGAACCAGACAGCATGATACCTCCACCTGTGTTCTTTCTCAACATTCTTTTGACTATTTGGGATTTTTTTGGTCTTTCCATATAAATTTTAGAATTATTTGTACTAGTACTATGAAAAAAATGCCATTGGTAATTTGATAGGGATTGCACTGAATCTATAGATTTCCTTGGGTAGAATAGTCATTTTAACTACATTATTTTTGCCAATTCATGAACATATCTTTCCATTTCTGTGATCTTGATTTGTTTCCTTAGTGTTTCACTGTTTTCCAAGTACAGATTTTTACTCCTTTAGTTAGATTTATTCCCATGTATTTTTTTTCCTTTTGATGCAACTGTAAATGGAATTTTTACAAATTTTTTTTCCTACAATTCATTGTTAGTAAATAGAAATACAACAGATTTCTGTATAATAGAGTTTGTATCATGTTGTGCAACTTTACTGAGCTTATTCATGAGTTCTAGTAGTCTTTTGGTATCTTGAGGATTATCCTTCTATTAGATGGCATCATTTGAAAATAGTGGCAGTTTTAATTCTCCCTTTCAATTTGGATTTCTTCTACTTCTTTTTCTTCTCTGATTGCTGTGGCTAGGACTTCCAATACTAAAAGGGATGAGAGTGGGCATTCTTGTTTGTTCCAGTTCTTGGGGGAAATAATATTCAGTGGTGAAAAGCTGAAATAGTGTTACATGTGGGCTTGTCATATATGACCTTTATTATGTTGAGATATGTTTCCTTCATACTTTGTTTCTGGAGAGTTTTTTTTTTTTTTATCATAAATGTATGCTGAACTTTGTCAAAAACTTCTCTTGCATCTATTAAGATAATCATATGATTTTTATTCTTCAATTTATTAATGTGATATACTACATTGATTGATTAGCAGGATTGAACCATCCTTGCATGATAAATGATCCTTTTAGTGTAGTATCATATATGACTTGCTAATATATGGATACGGATTTCTTTACATATTTTATCCTTATTTTACCTAGAACTTAATTATAATAAGATTGGCTGCTATGAGAGTTATAAACCTACTTCTTTACCTGAATAAATCACATATACCAGATTAAGACAAGTATTCGTATTTGTAAACTTAGGGAAAATTCTCACACAGAAATGTTCTAACAGAAAACTGGCTATTTTTTTCTATGAAAACACAGCCTTACTTTTAAGCTTAATGGAATTTTCATATCAAAAGCTATTTACATTAATTGTATTTATTCTACATTCCCTAGTGAAACTTCTCACAACATAAAAAAGTGATCACTTCTCTGTATTTTTTTGTAAAACAGTAAGTCCAACTTATATTAGAATCAGAGACATTGAGGTGATGATATATAATGAGAGCTGAATACTAATCTCATGTTTACCTAATTTTAAAATAAATTTTCAAGTAATAAATTTATATTTTATTGAAACATGTCATAATTGAGGCTATCCTAGGGCCACTGATAAGGATAATAAAACACATCACTTTAAGAAATCATAGTAGAGAGTGAAACAAGATGGCACAATAGGATGACCTTGATCTCACCTCCTCTCATGAGCACACAAAAATCACAAATAACTGCAGAAGCATAATAAAAATGACTAGAATCTACTCTCTCTCTATATATATATAGTAGTAGTAGTAGTAAAGTCACTCAGTCGTGTCCAACTGCGATCCCATGGACTGTAACCTACCAGGCTCCTCCATCCATGGAACTTTCCAGGCAAGAGTACTGGAGTGGGTTGCCACTTCCTTCTCCAGGGGATCTTCTCTACCCAGGGATCGAACCCAGGTCTCCTACATTTCAGGCAGACACTTTACCTTCTGAGCTACCAGAGGAGGTATATATTCTTCATCCAAATGCATAAAGAATAAACCAGAAGACTGTAGGAGAGGCACACTTATGATATTTTCAAATACCATACCACCTGGATGGGCAAGTCACAAACTAGAGAATAATTATATTGCATGAGTTCTCTCACAGTACTGAGAGTTCTGAGCCCCCTAGCAGGCTTTAAGCCCAAGGGCTCAGCACTGGAGGAAGAACTCTCAAAGCACTTGGCTTTGAAGCCAGTGGGACTTTTTTCAGGAGCCCCACAGGACTGGAAGACATGGAAAATCCACTCTTGGAAGGCAAACACAAGGTCCCACATACACCCTGTCCCAAGGTAAAAGCAGTAACTCCATAAGATCCTGAGCTAGGTATACCTTCTGGTCTTGGAGGATGTCCCTGGGAGGCAGGGGATGACTTTGGCTCTTACTGGGGTCATAAAGAGCTAGTGGCAGACAAAGTGGGGACCTATGTGAACCCTGACTGGAAATAGTCTAGGCCCTTGGCACCAAGACCTGGCCTTACCCAACAGTCTGTAAGTTCCAGTGCTAGAATGACTCAGGTTAAATAGGAAGGAACACAGCCTCACCTGTAAGCAGAGAGGCTGACTAATGAATTCCTGAGCCCATAGCCACCTCTAAACACACTCCTTGATACTGTCTGCCCACTGGAGGATCAAGACTCAGATCCATCCACCAGTGGGCAGACACTCATCCCTCTACCAAAAAGCCTGCACAAACCTTGACTTCAGCCTCCAGGAAGCAGATACTAGAAGCAAGAATACTAAGATCTTGTAGGGTGATGAACTGAGTCTATAAATACTAGTCAGAACCTATCCTAGGCCCAGTGATGAAAGGGGAATATACTTCTGGGGCATATGGGACATCCCTGCAGAGGGCCACATTTACAAGGTTAAGACACATAGCTAAGATACTATATATAAATAAAATTAGAAGTTTAAACAAAATGAGATGTCAAAGGAATTTGTTCCATATGAAAGAACAAGATAAAACACAACAACAACTAAATAAAGTGATCTACCCAATAAAAAGTTTAGGGCAATGATTGTAAAGATGATCCAAGAAGTTATAAGAAGTTTTTTTAGCAAAGAGAATATATAAAGAATCAGAGTTGAGGAATCCAATTACTGAAATGAAAAGAAGGCATCAATAGCAGAAAAAGTGAAAGAACAAATCTGTGAGCTGGAGGACAGAGTGCTAGAAATGATACTGAAGAAAAGAATAAAGAAGAAGGAGTTTAAAAAAATGACAGTTTAAGAGACCACTAGAACATCAAATGCACCAACATTCACATTACAGGAGGCAATAATGTAGGATAATTCTAATAAAGGAGAGAAAAGGACATAGGGAATAGTTGAAGAAATAACAGCTAAAATTTTCTCTAGCATAGGAAAGGATATAGTCACCCAAACCCAAAAACATAGTCCTAAGCAGGATTAACTCAAGGAGGAACACACATAGTAATCAACTAGACAAAAATTAAAGACAAAGAGGAAATATTTAGAGACAAGTGTAAAGCAATAAATAACATATAAGATAAAACCCATAAGATCAATCAGATAATTTTTCAGAAAAAACTACAGGCCAGAAGGGTGAGGCACAATACATTTAAAGTGATGAAAAGGAAAAACCATCCTTTTCATCATAGGGGATTAGAATGCAAAGGCAGGAAGTCAAGAGATATCTGGAGTAACAGCCATGTTTGGTCTTTGAATGAAAAAATGAAGCAGGGAAAAGGCTAACAGAGTTTTGCCAAGACAGCGCACTGGTCATAGCAAACATCCTCTTCCAACAACACAAGAGATGACTCTACATTATGAACATCACCAGATGGTCAATGACAAAATCAGATTGATTATATTCCTTGCAGCCAAAGATGGAGAAGCTCTATACCAGTCAGCAAAAATAAAACCTGGAGCTAGCTCAGATCCTGAACTCCTTATTGCAAAATTCAGACTTAAATTGAAGAAAGTAGAGAAAACCAGTAGGCCATCCAGGTATGACCTAAGTCAAATACCTTATGATTATTCAGTGGAAGTGACAAATAGATTCAAGGGATTAGATCTTGTAGACAGAGAGCCTGAAGAACTATGGATGGAGGTTTGGAACATTGTATAGGAAGCAGTGACCAAAACCATCCCCAAGAAAAAGAAATGCAAGAAGGCAAAATGGTTGTCTGAGGAGACCTTACAAATACCTGAGGAAAGAATAGAAGGAAAGACAAATAGTTGTCTGAGGAAGTCTTACAAATACCTGAGAAAAGAAGAGACGTGAAAGGAAAGACAATAAATACCTGAAAGACATGAAAAGAAAGACAATAAATACCTGAGAAAGGAAGAAGCAAAAGGAGAAAGGAAATATATGCCCAACTGAAGGCAGAGCTCCAAAGAATAGTAAGAAGAGATAAGAAAGCCTTCTTAAGTAAGCAATGCCAAGAAACAGAGGAAAACAATATAATAGGAAAGATTAGCACTCTCTTCAATAAAATTAGAGATTCCAAAGGAACATTTCATACAAAGATGGGCACAATAAGGAACACAAACAGGAAGGACCTAACAGAAGCAGAACAGATGGCAATACACAGAAGAACTGTACAAAAAAGGTCTTAATGACCCAGACAACCACGATGGTATGGTCACTCACCTAAAGCCAGACATCTTGAAGTGTTAAGTGGGCCTTAGGAAGCATTAGGAAGCATTACTATGAACAAAGCTAGTGGAGGTGATGGAATTCCAGCTGAGCTATTTTAAATCCCAAAAGATGATGCTGTTAGAGTGCTTCACTCAATATGCCAGCAAATTTGGAAAACTCAGCAGTGGCCACAGGACTGGAAAAGGCCAGTTTTCATTCCAATCCCAAAGAAGGGCAATGTCAAAAAATGTTCAAACAACCACACAATTGAACTCATTTCACATGCTAGCAAGATTATATTCAAAATTCTTCAAGTTAGGCTTCAACAGTATGTGAACGAAGAACTTCCAGATGTCCAAGCTAGATTTAGAAAAGGTAGAGGAACCAGAGATCAAATTGCCAACATCCACTGATCACCAAAAAAGCAAGAGAATTTCAGAAAAACATTTACTTCTGCTCCATTGACTACAGTAATGCCTTTGACTGTGTGGATCACAACAAATTGTGAAAAATTCTTAAAGACATGGGACTACCAGATGACCTTACCTGCCTGCTGAGAAATCTGTATGCAGGTCAAGAAGCAACACTTAGACCTGGACATAGAACAATGGACAAATCAGGAAAGGAGTAAGTCAAGGCTGTATACTGTCACCCTGCATATCTTTTATGTAGAGTACATACGAAATGCCAGGCTGGGAGAATCACAAGGTCAAATCAAGATTGCTGGGGGAAATATTAATAAGCTCAGATATGCAGATGATACCGCTCTTATGGCAGAAAGTGACAGGAAGTGAAGAATCTTTTGATGAAGGTAGAAGAGGATAGTGAAAAAGCTGTCGTAAAACTCAACATTCAAAAAACTAAGATAATTATGGACATGGAAACAGTGACAGACTTTATTTCCTTGGGCTCCCAAAATACCATGGATGGTGACTGCAGCCATGAATGCATTCTCCTTGTGGGGGTGGGGCAGGGGGAAGCTATGATAAACCTAGACTGCATATTAAAAACCTGACACATCACGTTGCCAACAAAGGTCCAAATAGTCAATGCTATGGTTTTTCCAGTATTCATGTTATATGACCCTGCAGACAGGAGACCATGTAGACTTATATTTATCAATGTTTAGACCAGATAGACTTAATTTACATTTATAGGACATTCTATCTGAAAGCAGCAGAATAAACTTTCTTCACAAGTATATGTGGAACATACTCCAGGATAGATCACATCTTAGTTCATAAATCAAGTCAGTAAATTAAAAAAAAAAAAAAGAAATTATATCAAGTATGTTTTCTGACCACAATGCTATGAAGTTAGAAATCATTTACAGGGGGAAAAGTATTAAAAAAAAATACATGGAGGCTAAATAATATGTAACTTAATAACAAAGAGATCATTGCAGAAATCCTAGAGGGTATTAAAAAAAAAAAAAGAAAACTAGAAACAAGTGAAAATGAAAACACAACTCAAAACCCATGGGGTGTAGCAAAAGCAATTCTAAAAGGAAAGTTTATAGCAATGCAATCCTACCTCAAGAAACAATAAAAATCTCAAAAAATTTAACCTTACACCTAAAGCAACTTGAGAAATAAGAATAAGACTCCAAAGTTAATAGAAGGAAAGAAATCATAAAGATCAGTGAACAAATAAATGAAACAGAAAGAAAAGCAATAGCAAAGACCAATGAAACTAAAAGCTGGTTCTTTGAGAAGATAAACAAAATTGACAAATCTTTAGCCAGACTCATCAAGAAATAAAAAGGGAGAGGACTCAGATGTAAAATATTAGAAATGAAAAAGAAGTTACAACTGACACCACATAAACACAAAGGATCATAAGAAAGTACTATAAGCAACTATGTGGCAATAAAATGTACAACTTAGAAGAAATAGACAAGTTCTCAGAAAAGTACAATCTTCCAAAACTGCACAAGGAAGATATAGAACAGACCAATCACAAGTAATGAAATTCAAATTGTGATTAAAAATCTTCCAAGAAACAAAAGTCCAGGACCACATGGCTCCACAGGTGAATTCTATCAAACATTTAAAGAAGAGCAAACATCATCCTTCTGAAACTGTTCCAAAAAATTGCAGAGGGAGGCACACTCCCAAATTCATTCTTCAAGACCAAAATCACCTTGATACCAAAACCAGACAAAGATATCACAAAAAGTTACAGGCTAATATTACTGATTAATACAGACACAAATAGGTGATGAAGTAAAACTGTTATTGTTTGCACATGGCATAATACTATATACAGAAAATCCTAAAGACTACACCAGAAACCTATTAGAGTTCCTCGATGAAATCAGTAAAGGTACAGGATACAAAATTAACACACAGAAATTCTTGCATTTCTATACACTAGCAAGGAAATATCCAAAAGAGAAATTAAGGGAAAAATCCCATTTCCTATCATATCAAAAAGAATTAAAACCCAGGAATAAATCTACCTAAGTAGACAGAATAACTGTACTTTGAAAACTATCAGATGCTGATTAAAATAATCAAATATGACAGAAACAGATGGAAAGATATACTGTGTTCTTTGATTGGAAGAATCAATATTGTCAAAATAACTATATTATCCAAGACAATCTACAGATTCAATGGCAGTCCGTATCAAAATATACAAACAACTCATGCAGTTCACTATTAAAAAACAACAAACCAATCAAAAAATGGTCAAAAGACCTAAATAGACATTTCTTCAGAGAGGACATACAAATGGCCAAAAGAAAAAATGCTCAACATCACTAATTATTAGAGAAATGTAAAATAATCTTACAATGAGGTATCACTTCACACCAATCAGAATTACCATCATCAAAAACCTACAGATAATAAATGCTGAAAAGGTGTGGAGAAAAAAGAAAATACTCTCCTACACTGCTGTGTCTATAAATTGGTACAACCATTATGGAGAACAGTATGGAGGTTCCTTTCAAATCTAAAAATAGAGCTACCATATGATTCAGCAATGCCACTCCTGGGCATATATACCCAGGGAAAGCTATAATTCAAAAAGATAGATGCACCCCAATGTTCACTGCAGCACTATACAACAGCCAGGACATGGAAGCGACCTAAATGTCATTGTCAGAGTAAGATAAAGAAAGTGTGGGTGTGTATACACAATGTAATGTTACTCAGCCATCAAAAAGAGGGGAAATATCATTTGCAGCAACATGGATAAACCTAGAAATTATCACACAAAGTAAAGTAAGTCAGAGAAATATAAATATTATATGATACCATTTATATGTGGAATCTGAAAAAAAAATGATACAGTTAAGCTTATTCACAAACCAGAAACAGACTCACAGATATAGAAAACAAACTTATAGTTACTGGTTACCAAAAGGAAAGAAAAGTTGGGGAGTGATAAATGAGGACTTTGGGATTAGCAGATACACACTAATATACATATATATATATATATATTTGTGCTGTCTTACTGTATAGCACAGTACAAAATATTACAATTGTAATAATCTATAAGAGAAAAGAATCTGAAGATATATATATATATATATACACACACCCATATATGTATATATATGGGTGTGTGTATATGTGTGTGTGTGTGTGTGTTTGTGAATAATCGGATCACTGTGCTAAACACTTGAAATTAACACAATATTGTAAATCACCTATACTTCAATAAAAATTCATTATTGTAGATTCTTTGGTGACTGTAGGCCTATTGAGAATAGCATGCAGTAAACAGTTACATTTGGAATGATATAACTTAATTAAACTTTATAGAAACAGTATTTTTAGTCATAGCTTTATTTCCATGCTGAAATTTTATTTTTAACATACGTTAACTTAACAAATATATGATGAGTTTAGCAATTTGGTACAATTTTATTCGATTTACCACCACCCTATTACTATTAATACTGTTATTTTAAAATTTAGTTTCAAAAGATTTCAGTCAAGTTTGATAGTCGGTTTTATGCATCAGCTTGACTAGGCTATAGTCCCTACTTATTCAATCAAAAAGTTCTCTAGATGTCCCAGTATGAGGGCATTTTGTGGGGTATTAAATATACAATTGGGTGATTTCTTAAACAGAGAAGATTACTCTGGATAGCCTGGGTGGGCCCAATGACACCACAAGAATCCTTATAAGGAGACATGAAAGGAAGAGGGCAGAGTGTGAAGGTGGTGTAGTAATAAAAGCTGATAATGGAGTGATTTGGCCATAAACCAAGTGTCATAAGCCTCTCAAAACTGGAACATATAAAGTGCAGATTATCACCTACAGCTTCTAGAAGAAACCAGAACTGCTGACACTTTGACTGTGAGACTGGTTTTGGACTTCTGATCTCCAGAACTGTAGAGTGACAAATTTGCATTGTTTAAAATCACTAAATTTTGTGGTAATTTGTTACAGAAGCAACTAGAAATAAACATTTTGTTGCCTGGAAGTTAGATACTGCTGTAATAAATACCTATAAATGTGGAAGTAGTTTTGGAATTGAGTAATTGATAAAAGTTTAAGGAATTTGGGGAACAATAATAGAAAAAGCCTGAATTGTCTTGAATAGACTATCGCTGCATATAAGGGTGTTAAGGACTCTGCTTGGAGTATGGTAAAGAAAACACATATTGTCTTACAGTGTATTTAAGTCATCATACACTATATCCAGAAATATAGACATTAACAGTACTATTGGAGAAGGCTCAGAAGGAAATGAAGAACATGTTATTAGAAACTGGAGGAAAGAAGACCCTTGTAATATAGTGGCAGTAAACACAGATCAATTGTTTCCTACAGCTCTATGGAAAACAGAAGTTGTAAGCAATGAACTTGGATACTTAACTGAAGATATTTCCAATCAAATTATTGAAGGGTGTGTTCTGTTTTCTTCTCTCTGCTAACATAGTAAAATGCAGAAGGAAAGAGAGAAATGGAAGGAAAACCTGTTAAGAAAAAAGGAACCAAAATGGGACTTTTAGTTACATTGAGATGGGATGTTAATGTTATTTTTATGTTGAAAGTTATCAGTATACAAATTTTAAATGACACTAAAATTAGAAGAATATATTAACAGAAATATTTATTCTGAAGCCAGGAATATGACTATATAATCTTTCATTGGTACCTCAGAGGGGAAAAGGTTAATAGTATTTCATCACATAGAGGAATCTTTACAGAGATCAGTCACGTGACTCACAGATCCCCTCTACCATCTCAGTAGAAGGCAGCAATGTAATGGAATTATCTTGGAAATAACTGTGGAGAAATATCATGCCCAATGGGGCAAATTCCATAACATACACAGAATATAAGGTTTTTGAGAATATTATATCACAGAAATACCACTAGCCTGGACTGAAAGTGACAGAGAAAGGAGGAATTAAAAAAAAGACTGTTAAACTACCAAAATTCTATAGTCTAGGAATGGGTTCATAATTCTACTCATCCACAAAAACATGAAGAAGGAGTTATGTTCTAGAGGGCAAAGCTGAAGGTATGAAGGGAAGAGCCTTTGATACAGAGAATTTTTTCCCAAGCCTTGAAAACTGATGGAGCTTGCTTTGCTGGATTTCAAAATTGCTTGAGAACTCGTCACTCATTTTATCCATTCATTTTCTCCCCCTTGTTCAAAAAACAATATCTACAATTGACGTTCTATGTATGTAACTGACATACAGTGTCCTATCATTGTATTTTAGGAACAGACAACTTACTTTCTAGGTTCATCATCCCACAGATAGGAATTTTGTATCGAGATGGGTCATACTCCGAATTATACATATAGCTGGTTACAGTAGTGAAATTTCAGATTATCAAGTAGATGAGATCTTAAACTTGACTTGATTCTACAAATAGATTGAGACTTTTAGTAACATTGAAATGGGATATCTTTACTCTATATATGGAATGGATATGAATCTTGGAGTGTTAGAGACAACCATGTTAAGCTGAATAGTGGCCTCCATGTCCTGTCCTAAAACTTGGATCCTGTATTTATTACCTCACATGGTGAAAGAGACTTTGAAGATGTGATTAAGCATTTTGAGATGACAAGAGTATCCTGGATTATCTGGTGAGTGCCAAGTAACCACAAGGGTTCTCATAAAACACAGGCAGAAAGATTAATTAGAGAAAATACAGGGATGGAAGAAGAGTTTGGAATGATGCATTTGTAAGATGAAAGAAGAGGCCAAGGAACATCAGTAGCCCCTAGAAGTTGAAACAGGTAATTGCTTAGAGCCGTCAGAAGAAACATCTTGTTTATGTCTTAATTTTAATCCAGCAATACATATTTTGAGCTCTAGAAATGTAAGATAATAAATATGTGTTTTAAGTCACTGAATTTGTGGTAATTTGCTATAACAGCAAGAGGAAACTACCAATTTTATACACATTTTAAAGAGTCATATAATTCTAAAAGACTTGTCAAAGACTTGATATTCTAGCTCTTCCATTCAGCTTTTTACTTTTGCTTTTTTTCCTAATTTGCAGGAGTTCATTTTCTGAGTGTTCTTATTTTAATGAGTAAAGTATCTGCATTAAATTCACTGAAAACTTCTTCTTTACTCAAGATTTCATGATGTGTCACTTTTGAAAATTTTACAGTAATAAATTTGCAGTTTATAATATACACAAGGTTGGAACAAAAACCTAAGTGAGCAAATGCAATGATAACAACAATTATAAGTTGTATAATGAACCTTTCATCAATTTTAAGCTTAAACAACTTTGCAAGGTGATTTTAATTATATCACTATAAAAATGCATTGATATGTCTCCAGTCAATAGCATTTGGATAACAATTTACATTTTAATACCTCTCCAGTCAATAAGTGTTAAAATGTTCATATTATCTAAAGCAATCTACAGATTTGATGTGATCTCTATCAAATTACCCACAACATTTTGCACAAAACTACACTAATAGCAAAATTTAAATGTAAAAGACCCAGAATTGCAGAAGCACTCCTGAGGAAAAAGAACAAAGTAGGAGGCATAACCTTCTGACTTTGGACAATATTACAAAGCTACAGTAATCAAAATGTCATAGTATTGGCACAAAACAGACAAATGGATCATGGAACAAAATGGCAAGCTCAGAAACAATCCCAAACACTTATACTCCATTAATCTTCAACAAAGGAGGCAAAAATATACCATGGGAAAAAGACTGTCTCCTCAGCAAGAGATGCTGGGAGAGTTAGATAGCTACATTTCAATCAACGAATTTAAAACATACTCTCACACCATACACTGACCTCTCATACCATACTCCGAACAGCATGGAGAGATAAGAAAGCCTTTCTCAGTGATCCATGCAAAGAAATGAGGAAAATAACAAAATGAGAAAGACTAGAGATCTCTTCAAGAAAATTAGAGATACCATGGGAACATTTCATGCAAAGATGGGCACAATAAAGGACATAAATGGTATCAACCTAACAGAAGCAAATGATATTAAGAAGAGGTGGTAAGAAAACACAGAAGAACTATACAAAAAAGATCTTCATAACCCAGATAACTACAATGGTGTGATCACTGGACTAGAGCCAGACATCTGGAATAGGAAGTCAAGTGGACCTTAGGAAGGATCACAAGAACAAAGCTAGTGGAGGTGATGGAATTCCAGTAGAGCTATTAGAAATCCTAAAAGATGATGCTGTGAAAGTGCTGCACTCAGTTCAGTTCAGTTCACTCAGTCGTGTCTGACTCTTTTTGACCCCATGAATCGCAGCACGCCAGGCCTCCCTGTCCATCACCAATTCCCAGAGTTAACTCAAACTCACATCCATCGAAATCAGACTGATTATATTCTTTGCAGCCAAAGATGGAGAAGCTCTATACAATCAGCAAAAACAAGACCAGAAGCTGACTGTGGCTCAGATCATGAGCTCCTTATTGCCAAATTCAGACCTAAATTGAAAAAAGTAGGGAAAACCACTAGACCATTCAGGTATGACCTAAATCAAATCCCTTATGATTATACAGTGAAAGTGAGAAATAGATTTAAGGGGCTAGATCTGATAAATAGAGTGCCTGGTGAACTATGGACTGAGGTTCATGACATTGTACAGGAGACAGGGATCAAGACCATTCAAATGGAAAAGAAATGCAAAAAAGCAAAATGGCTGTCTGAGGAGGACTTACAAATAGCTGTGAAAAGAAGAGAAGCCAAAGGCAAAGAATAAAAGGAAAGATATAAGCATCTGAATGCAGAGTTCCAAAGAATAGCAAGAAGAGATAAGAAATCCTTCCTCAGTGATCAATGCAAAGAAATAGAGGAAAACAACAGAATGAGAAAGACTAGAGATTTCTTCAAGAAAATTAGAGATACCAAGGGAACATTTCATGCAAAGATTGGCTCAATAAAGGACAGAAATGGTTTGCACATAACAGAAGCAGAAGATATTAAGAAGAGGTGGCAAAAATACACAGAAGAACTGTACAAAAAAGATCTTCATGACCAAGATAATCATGATGGTATGATCACTCACCTAGAGCCAGACATCCTGGAATGTGAAGTCAAGTGGGCCTTAGAAAGCATCACTACGAACAAAGCTAGTGGAGGTGATGGAATTCCAGTTGAGCTATTTCAAATCCTGAAAGATGATGCTGTGAAAGTGCTGCACTCAGTATGCCAGCAAATTTGGAAAAGTCAGCAGTGGCCACAGGACTGGAAAAGGTCAGTTTTCATTCCAATCACAAAGAAAGCCAGTGCCAAAGAGTGTTCAATCTACTGCACAATTGCACTCATCTCACACGCTAGCAAAGTAATGCTCAAAATTCTCCAAGCGAGGCTTCAACAGTAAGTGAACTATGAACTTCCAGATGTTCAAGCTGGTTTTAGAAAAGGCAGAGGAACCAGAGATCACATTGCCAGTATCTGATGGATCATTGGAAAAAAAGAGAGTTCCAGAAAAGCATCTCCTTCTGGTTTTTTACACCAACGCTTTGACTATGTGGATCACAATAAACTGTGGAAATTTCTGAAAGAGATGGGAATACCAGACCACCTTACATCCTTCCTGAAAAATCTGTATGCAGGTCAAGAAGCTACAGTTAGAACTGACATGGAACAACAGAATAGTTCCAAATCAGGAAAGCAGTAAGTCATGACTTTATATTGTCATCTTGCTTATTTAACTTATAGGCAGAGTACATCATGCAAAATGCTGGGCTGGATGAAGCACAGCTGAATGAAGATTGCCAAGAGAAATATCAATAACCTCAGATATACAGATGACACCACCCTTATGGCAGAAAGCGAAGAACTAAAGGGCCTCTTGATGAAAGTGAAAGAGGAGAGTGAAAAAGTTGGCTTAAAACTCAACATTCAGAAAACTAAGATCATGGAATCTGGTCCTATCACTTCATGGCAAATAGATGGGGAAACACTGGAAACAGTGACAGACTTTGTTTCGGAGCTCCAAAACTACTGGAGATGGTGACTGCAGCTATGAAATTAAAAGACACTTGTTCCTTGGAAGAAAAGCTATGACCTACCTAGACAGCATATTAAAAAGCAGAAGAGTCATTACTTTGCCAACAAAGGTCCATCTAGTCAAAGCTATGGGTTTTCCAGTAGTTGTGTATGGATGTGAGAGTTGAACTATAAAGACAGTTGAGTGCCAAAGAATTGATGCTTTTGAACTGTGGTGTTGGAGAAAACTCTTGAGAGCCCCTTGGACTGCAAGGAGATCCAAGCAGTCCATCCTAAAGGAAATCAGTCCTGAATATTCATTGGAAGGACTAATGCTGAAGCTGAAACTCCAATACATTGGCCACTTGATGTGAAGAACTGAGTCATTATAAAAGACCCTGATGCTGGGCAAGATTGAAAGCAGGAGGAGAAGGGAATGGCAGCATATAAGATTGTTGGATGGCATCACCAATTCAATGGATATGAGTTTGAGCATGTTCCAGGTGTTGGTGATGGACAGGGAAACCTGGTGTGCTGCAGTTCATGGGGTCGCAAAGAGTTGGACATGACTGAACGAGTGAACTGAACTGAACTCACACCATAAGGATTTCCCTGGTAGCTCAGCTGGTAAAGAATCTGCCTGCTATGCAGGAGATCCCCGTTTTATTCCTGGGTCGGGAAGATCTCCCAGAGAACGGATAGGCTACCCACTCCAATATTCTGGCCTGGAGATTTCCATGGAGAGTACAAGCTGTCAGGCTACAGTTCATGGGTTTGCAAAGAATTGGACATGACTGAACAACTTTAACTTTTCTTTTACTCTTACCATACACAAAAATAAACTCACAATTGCTTAAATATTTAAATAGAGGACATGACACTATAAAACTCCTAGAAGAGATAATACGCAAAAAGTTTTTACATAAATTAGCTCAGTCTCCAAAGTCAATAAAAACAAACAAATGGGATGATCAAACTTATAAGCATTTATACAGCCAAGGAAACCATAGCAAAGTGAAAAGATGACATATAGAATGTGAGAGAATATTTTCAAATGATGCAACCAACAAAGCCTTAATTTCCAACATATACAAACAACTCTTCACAACTCAATAAGAAAACAAACAATCCAATCAAGAAATGGGCAGAAGAATTAAGTAGACATTTCTCCAAGAAGACATATAGGTGGCAAACAGCATAAGAAAAGTTTCTCAATATCACTAATTATTAGAGAATTGTAAATTAAAACTGTAATGAGGAACCACTTCACACCAGTCAGAATGCCATCATTAAAAAGTCTACATATTGCAAATGATGGAGAGAATAGGGAGAAAGGGAACTCTTCTACACCATTGATGAGAATGCAAGTTGTTGCAGCCACTATGGAAAACAGTTTGAAGATTCCACAAAAAAACTACAAATATAGTTGCCATGTGATCCAGCAATTCCACTCTTGGGTATATATATGGACAAAATTATAACTCAAAAAGACGCACGCAACTCTATATTCAGAGAAGCACCAGTCACGATATCCAAGACTTGGAAATCATTGAATGTCTATCAACAGATGAATGGATAAATAAGATGTGGTGTATGTATGTACATACACATATACACTCAAATGGAATATTACTTATCATAAAAAAGGATGAAATAATACCATTTGCAACAACATGGCTAGAACTAGAGATTATCATAGTAAGTGAAGTCAAAAAGACAGATACCATATATATCACTTATATGTGGAATCTAAACTATAATATGAATGAACTTATCTATTAAACAGAAATGGACTCACAGACATAGAGTATAGACTCGTTGCCAAGAGAGGGAAATGGGGAGGAATGGAGTAGAATTTTGGGGTTAGCAGATGCAAACATCTATATATAGAATGGAAAAATAGCAAAGTCCTATTGTATAGCATGCGGTCAACAAAAGAGTTTGAAATGCAGTACTTGGGTCCAATCTCAAAAATGACAGAATGATCTCTGTTTCCAAGGCAAACCATTCAATATCACAGTAACCCAAGTCTATGCCCCAACCACTAATGCCAAAAAAGCTGAAGTTGCACGGTTCTATGAAGACCTATAACATCTTCTAGTGAAAGTGAAAGTTGCTCAATTCTGTCCGACTCTTTTTCACCCTGCTTATGTAACTTATATACAGGGTACATCATGCAAAATGCTGGGCTGTTTGAAGCACAAGCTGGAATCAAGGTTTCCAGGAGAAATATCAATAACTTCAGATATGCAGGTGACACCACCCTAATGGCAGAAAGCAAAGAGGAACTGAAGAGCCTCTTGATATTAAAAGTGGAGAGTGAAAAAGCTGGCTTAAAACTCAACATTCAAAAAACTAAGATCATGACATCTGGTCCCATCATTTCACGGCAAATAGATGGGGAAACAATGGAAACAGTGACAGACTTTATTTTCTTGGTTTCCAAAATCACTGCAGATGATGACTGCAGCCATGAAATTAAAAGATGCTTGCTTCCTGGAAGAAAAGCTATAACCAACCTAGACAGCATGTTAAAAAGCAGAGACATTACTTTGCTGACAAAGGTCCAACTAGTCAAAGCTTTGGTTTTTCCGGTAGTAATGTATGGATGTGAGATTTGGACCATAAAGAAAGCTGAGTGCCAAAGAATTGATGCTTTTGAACTGTGGTGTTGGAGAAGACTCTTGAGAGTCCCTTGGACTGCAAGGAGATCCAACCAGTTAATCCTAAAGGAAATCAGTCCTAAATATTCATTGGAAGGACTGATGCTGAAGCTCCAATACTTTGGCTACCTGATGCGAAGAACTGACTTACTGGGAAAATCCCTGATGCTGGGAAAGATTGAGGGCAGGAGAGGATGAGATGGTTGGATGGCATCACCGATTCAATGGACATGAGGTTGAGCAAGCTCCAGAAGCTGGTGATGGACAGAGAAGCCTGTCGTGCTGCAGTCCATGGGGTCATGAAGAGTTGTAAATGACTGAATGATTGTACTGAACTGATAGCATGAGGAACTGCATTCAAAATCATGTGATAAACCATAATAGAAAAGACTATAGTATAATGCATATATTTATATAACTGAATCTCACAGCTCTACAGAAGAAAATAACATGTAGCATTGTAAATCAACTATACTTCAATTAAAAAAAAAAAGTTCATAGAAACCCTGTGACCAAAATGCTCAACCAAAGACAACTCCTTTGCTGGCATTCAAAGCTCTTAATAGAAATCTATCATACCTTTCCAATTTTTTGCTCCTTCCATTATGCCATTGTTTCAGTATCTTTAAAATAATGTTTCATTTACAGATTTTTACTTCTTTCTTGTAAGAGAACATATCTGGAGAAGTTACTTTTATTCATCTTCATTGTATACATGTCAGTCCACTTTTTAGACTCCTTTGTGGCATCCTTCTTTTTCCCGTTTTCTTAGAAACTATTTTAGTTTTGTTTCTAAAACACATGGTAGCTAGAAAACTGTTTCAATATCAGAACATACTAAAAATGCTGAGACAGATTCATAAGCAACATGGATGAATATATTCAGCTATGTTTAGCTTAATTTATAGAATACATTTAAACTAATCTATCTGTATAAAAATAGTAGTTTCAGAATATTGAATCATTCACAGATATATATTTTAACATTGAAATGGATTGTGAGTTTCTAAGGATCATAATATTATTTAATTTTAGTCAGTGTGATTAGGTTACCAAAAAAAGCCTATAATAAGTCTCCACTACTGAACTTATTGTGATTTTATTGCCTTAAAACTCAGGTACAACTTCAAAAATGTTATTCCAGATAAGGAAAATAATGTATAGTAAGTAGATACATATATTTCAACTAAAATAGTCTACTCCAGGCAATAAAATGTCTGATTTTATTCCTCAGTTTTCATATGTATTGTTTAGGTCATTAAAAAAAAAAAAATTGCATGTCCTGACTGCTTGTATAGCACTCTAGTTCATGACAGAATAGACTAGGAAATGAACACGGTATAATTTCTATCTTTAAGAACTTTTTGTTTCAAATGGTAGAAGAAAATAAGGCAAATGACTATAAAACAAGGCAGAATGTAATTAATATCCTAAGGGATCTACAATGCATGTGATGAGAGAATGGAGAAATCACTTTTAGTTCTGAGAATCAACTAAAGACATATAGTTAGAGCTGAATTGTATGTGCTAAGGGCAATGAAGAGATCTGTGAAACTGGAAAAAGATTTATGTACCACAATAAAAAGGAAACATGAGTTTTTAAAGGTACTGAAACATAGGAGACAGAATTTTTCAAGTATTTTTAGTAGACTAAACGAACATACCACACAGGCCACAGAGCAGAAAAATTATATGAGGAAAAGCAACTGAATTTGAAAATGTCTGACAATACCATACAAGGTACCTGAGAAGAGAGTAAACATTATTAGAAGTCATCTAGCTTGAAGCCTTAGGAAACCAAAACTTATGCTCATGGATCAATTGCTCTTTAGGTACACACCTGTCTTGTTTAGTGCAAATGAAGCCTAAGTTGTCCAACAGTATTGCCTGATGTCTCAGGATGCATGATGTCTGAAGGGTATATTTGAAGGATGGTTTTGAGGCCAAGGTAATCATAGCTTAAATACCTAAAAATATTTATTTTTTTCCTATTTAGTTTTCAAATAAATAGATTTTCTGCATTGCTTTGTAAAATGTATTTATACATGTAATCAATGTATTATTACATTACCTGAATTATTTACATAGATTACGTGAATTTATCTCATGTAATTAATGTCTGTTGCTTGCCTGCTCTGTCCTGAGTATTGTGGTAAAAGCAAGCAAAACAAGCACTGTTGTTTCCCTCGTCAACTGGGAAGTAAATGTTATCTAGAATCACACATGTCAAGGCCATCTTATTTTCTGGAAACCTGTCCCTACCTAACTCCTTATTATAAACACACCTGTGGCCTTAGAATCCAAATTTCTGCTTAAAAATGTAATAATAAATAAGTTCTGTCTTGTGCACCTGAGAAAGGGACTTTTAACAAATGTTTTGCCTTCATGCAAGAGAAAAAGAAGGAATTCCCTGGTGGCTCAGTGGTAAAGAATCCGCCTTCCAATGCAGGAGATGTAGGTTCGATCCCTGGGTTGGGAAGATCCTCTGGAGAAAGAAGTGGCAACTCACTCCAGTATTCTTGCCTGGGAAATCCCATGGACAGTGGAGCCTGGTGGGCTACAGTTTACAGGGTCACAAAAGAGTCAGACAAGACTTAGAAACTGGACAAAAACAAGGGAAAAAGAGTTGGAGGTTTGGTACATTAAGGAAAGTATGTGTTAGTTTCGTTTGAGACTTCCAAGTTGGCACAGAGTAATTCTCTGATGCTAAAACAAAATTTATATGAGGTGTTTTTTTTGTTTCTTCCCCTTCTGCATCTCAAAACCAACTTTCTCATTAAGATACTTATAATACAAAAAGGCATATGCACCCCAATATTCATTGCAGTACTATTTACAACTGCCAAGAAATGGAAGCAATCTAAATGTATACTGATAGATGAATGGATAAAAGTTTTTTATATATATGCATGTATTCTCAGTCACTTCTGTCATGTCTGATCATGTCCGACTGTTTGAGACCCCGTGGACTGTAGCCTACCAGGTCCTCTGTCCATGAGATTCTTCAGGCAAGAATAATACTGCAGTGGGTTGCCATGCTCTTCTCCAGGGGATCTTCCTGACCCAGGGATCAAACCTGTGTCTCCTGCATCTTCTGCATTCCTGGGAGATTCTTTAGCCACTGACCCATCTGGGGAAACTCTATACATATATACATGGAATATTACTCAGCCATAATAAGGGATGAAACTGGGTCATTTGTAATGATGTGGATGAACCTGGAGTCTGTCATACTGAGTGAAGTAATTCAGAAAGAGAAAAATATCATATAGTAACACACATATATGGAATATAGAAAAAAATGGTACTGAGGAACCTATTTGTAGGGCAGGAACAGAGGCACAGCCATAGAGAATGGAATTGTGGACACAGAGGTGGAAGGGGAGCATAGGATGAATTCAGAAAATAGCATTGACATACATACACTATCATGTGTAAAACAGATAGCTAGTGGAAAGCTGAGGTATAGTACAGGGAGCTCAGTCCGGTGCTCTGTGATGATCTAGAAGGGTGGGATGGGAAGGGGGGTTGGGAAGGAGGCTCATGAGGAAGGGGATATATGTAGACTTAGCTGATTCATCTGTTGTACAGCAGAAACTAACACCATATTGTAAAGCAACCATAAAAAATTTAAAAATAACCAATTAAAAATACTTTTTAGATTGACATAAAAATTCAACTTTTTAAGAAAATTTTTTTAGCTTTCATTTATTTTAATTTTATTTTTCATTTTTATTGGAGTATAGTGGCTCTACAATGCTGTCTTAGTTTCTACTGAACAGCAAAGTGAATCAGCTATAAATGTACACCTATCCCCTCTTTTTTGGATTTCCTTCCCTTTTAGGTCACCATAGAGCACTGAGTAGAGTTCCCTGTGCTATACAGAAGGTTCTCATTGGTTATATATTTTATGCATAGTATCAATAGTGTATATATGTCAAACCCAATCTTCCAATTCATCCCACCCTCTCCTCTCCCCCTTGGTATCCATACATTTGTTCTCTAAGTCTGTGTCTATTTATGCTTTGTAAATAAGACTGTCTATATAATTTTTTTTTCAGGTTCCACATACATGCTTCAATATACAGTATTTTTTTTTTTCTCTTTCTGACTTACTTCCAAACAATAAATGTGAGACAGGGTGTGAAGAAAAGGGGACATTCTTGCACTGTTGGTGGGAATGTTTATGAGAGTTGGACCATAAAGAAGGCTAAGTGCCAAAGAATTATGCTTTGAACTGTGGTGCTGGAGAAGACTCTTGAGAGTCTCTTGGACAGCAAGGAGATCAAACCAGTCAATCGTAAAGGAAATCAATTCTGAGTACTCATTGGAAGGACTTATACTGAAGCTCCAACACTTTGACCACCTGATGAAAAGAGCCGACTCATTAGAAAAGACCCTGATGCTGGGAAAGATTGAAGGCAGGACGAGAAAGAAACAGAGGATGAGATGGTTGGATGGCATCACTGACTGAATAGACATGAGTTTGAGTAGGCTCTGGGAGATGGTGAAGGACAGAGAAGCCTGGCGTGTTGCAGTCCATAGAGTCACAAAGAGTCAGACCCAACTCAATGACTGAACAACAGCAGTCACTATGATGAACAATAAGGAGGTTCCTTAAAAGAATAAAAATAAAACTACCCTGTGACCTAGCAATCCCACTACTGGACATATACCTAGAGAAAACCGTAATTCAAAAAAAATCACACGCACCCTAATGTTCACTGAAACACTGTTTACAATGGCCAGGACATGGAAACAACCTAAATGTCCATCAACAGATGAATGGATAAAGAATATATGGTACATGTATACAATGGAATACTACTTAGCCACAAAAAAAGAATGAAATTGGATCATCTGTGGAGACATGGATGTTTAGGAAAATTTCTTTAAATAGTCCTGGTTTTAAAGCCAAGATTTTGAAATAAAGTGTATTATGAGTAGTTTTAAGAAAGCAGCACTTGGAAATGGATTTTTGATGATGTCAACATGCTTGAATGAATTTTGTACTTCTGAACATGAACTTATTATATGAGTATTATCCTCTTCATCTTCTGCTCAGTTCAGTCACTCAGTCGTGTCCGACTCTTTGCGACCACATGAACCGCAGCACGCCAGGCCTCCCTGTCCATCACCAACTCTTTTTGCTCAAGTAATAACAAAATCATAATAAATATTAGTCCTATGCCAAGAAACATTCTCAAGTGTTGATGTATCTCTTTGAGTCTCTTACTCTTTGCTTTGTAACTGAACTAGATAAAAGAGTTTCAGTACTGGTCCAGACTTAACATGTTAAGACTTTCTTCAAATATAGCTCATTTAAAGTTGAAACATACTTGCCACTACTCACCTCTATATATTATGAGGTGATTGTGTGTGTGTGTGTGTGTGTGTAATAAATGGATCATACCAAAAGACTTATTCCACTGAATTGGTCTTTGGAATGAATAAGGTTGACAAATACAATATAAAGTGAGATTCGCCAAGACTTAACAGAAAATACTATGTTTGTAAGATAAATAGATTGCCAACAGGCAAGAGAGTGAAAAATTTGAAAACTTTTTAGTAGGTTATCTAGGAAAAAAAATTTTAAATAATAAAAATATAATTCTTCCTTGTGAATATCTGGCATTTTAGCTTCTTGTTGTTTACATGGTATAGAATGTCCTTGCTTAGCAGGGAATTTGCCACCATATACATACAAACTACCTATTATGTTGCTTTCTCAGGGAAGGCAGTGTTATGGCCTGAAAATTGAAATTTATTTTTGTTTAGTTCCCATGAGACTTTGCAATAGAGGACATTTTAAGTATTCTGATTAAATAAAATGTGCACAAGTGGCCACTGGAGTCATTCATGGGAAAATAATGAAGACTTACACTTATGAAAGTATTTAATTATTTATCAGAAATTTGACTTGGTGGAAAAGGAATGCTGTCACAGTTATAAATATTACTGTTACTTGCTTATTTCTTTAGAGTCTGAGTTGGAAAAAAAAATGCTGGACCAGGTATAAATTTGGATCTATTTTGCAGTGTGAATTCTGAAACTATTTTCCCTTGAAATAGAGTTACTTCTGGAATGATTAAATATGAATGAGTTTTTGGTTACCACATTTTTTGTGTTATTTTAGGAGTAAGAGAGAAGGAAATATTTGACAACTTAGTTCACCTTCCTATGAATTAAAATAATGTCCAAATGAAGCATTTGCATTTCAACATTATCAGATTATGTCATAGTATGACCTTCCCTCAGAATAACACATGTAAACAAACTTTCTTGCTGTTTTCATATACTACAATAGGAGTTGAAATGACTAATCATGTTCAGATTCTAAAGCTTTTTACTCTATAGCAAAGAAGCAAAGTATTGAATTTTATCAAATGGTTGGCTTTGATTTGGTTGTTTAAACCTAACAGTGATTATTTTTGAAGTTTTCCATACATTTGCTGTATGGAAATTACAGCAGCATGAAGTAACAAAACATTATTTCATGTTACTGTATCAGGGAGATTAATCTTTTTAAAGAAAGAATATTCATAATAACAGTATTTGAATTGTTTTCTAATGTTTTTCTGTTTAAAGCTGTTACAGTGACATTAAATTAGATTATCCAGGAGGTATATTACAAAGCATCTTATAATTTTTAATGTAAAGATTTTGTACTATCTTTCCAGTTTGAACATAGAGATGAACAGCATGTTACTGGACAAGCTATGGAATTATTTGTCTATTTTTTAAATAGTGCCTGCTTACATTGTAATGAAATCAGTATTTCATATTTAAATAAGTGTCTAAAATGAAAGAAATGGTTTCAGCATTTGACATCATTACTTATGATCAGGATGATGCTAAAAGTATGAAAAAGATGCTTTGCTATTTTCTTGAAAAGAGACATTCATTCTTATTCATTTATTTATTTAATTTGGAGAGGATAATTTAAGAGGAAAATTCCTGAATGACTACTTACCTTCAACTTATGACTTTTTTCTCCTAGATAATAATCAGTCTTAAGGCATTTTGGAATCTCTTAATTTTCTTATTTTGGATATTAATAAACCAACAGATCTTACTTGCTAAAACAGTAAATGTTACTCAGTGTCTTTCAGATATTAAAAATTATTTTTATTTCAAGAAAATTTGATAGTCCCTCTAAGTGGCATATTGTGGTTATATTAGGTATGTCTGAATCTAAGGATAAGTCATTGAATTAGTATAATTTTTCTAAATGCCATTGTGGTGAATATTCAGTGATGATTATTATCAGCACATTTTCAATATGCTCTGTGTACAATAGCCTGTAATTTATCCTAAACTTTTGTTTCTTAGTGCTGTGGATCTTCTTTGGAGTGTCAACCAGTTTCGGAAAGTAATTAATGCTTGGCTCATAACTTATATTCTTGTATGTAGCATGCCATTTATTATATCATTGTGTTAAAATTATTATTATCATGTTCTGAAAGCTACATGGTATTTTGCTTAAAATTACTTTCATAAAGTTAATGTACTTTCTTGACTACTGCTCTTTTCATCACTTATAAAGCATCTACTCAATGAGTTATTATTAAAAGCTCCCTCTAACCCAAATACATAGAAAACTAACTTACAGATACCAAAGGAGAAAGCACAGAGGTGGGGAAGGGATATATGAGGAGTATGGGATTAACATATACACAATAATATACATAAAACAAATAACCAATGAGGACCTACAGTATAGCACAGGAAATTATACTCAATATTTTGCAATAACCTATAAGGGAAAAGAATCTGAAAATAACATATATATATATATATATATATATATATATATATATATACATACACATACACATACATTACTTTGCCAACAAAAGTTCGTCTAGTCAAGGCTATGGTTTTTCCTGTGGTCATGTATGGATGTGAGAGTTGGACTGTGAAGAAAGCTGAGCACCGAAGAATTGATGCTTTTGAACTGTGGTGTTGGAGAAGACTCTTGAGAGTCCCTTGGACTGCAAGGAGATCCAACCAGTCCATTCTGAAGGAGATCAGCCCTGGGATTTCTTTGGAGGGAATGATGCTGAAGCTGAAAGTCCAGTACTTCGGCCACCTCATGCAAAGAGTTGACTCATCGGAAAAGACTGATGCTGGGAGGGATTGCGGGCAAGAGGAGAAGGGGACGACAGAGGATGAGATGGCTGGATGGCATCACTGACTTGATGGACGTGAGTCTGAGTGAACTCCAGGAGTTGGTGATGGACAGGGAGGCCTGGAGTGCTGCAATTCATGGGGTCGCAAAGAGTCAGACATGACTGAGCGACTGATCTGATATATATATATCTGAATCAGTTTGCTGTACACCTGAAACTAAAACAACATTGTAAATTAATTTTTGTTCTTCAGTTGCTCAGTCAAGTCCAACTCTTTTCCACCCATGAACTACAGCATGCCAAATTTCCCTGTCTTTCACTGTCTTCTGGAGTTTGCTCAAACTCACATCCGTTGAATCGATGATGCCATACAATTTCATCCTCTGTCGCCCCCTTCTCTTTCTGCTCTCAATCTTTCCCAGCATCAGGGTCTTTTCCAATGACCAAAATATGGGAGCCTGAACTTCAGCATCAGTCTTTCCAACTAATATCCAGGTTTATTTCCTTTAGGATTGACTGGTTTGATCTCCTTGCTGTCTAAGGGA
Source organism: Bos indicus x Bos taurus (assembly GCF_003369695.1). Classification (NCBI taxonomy): domain Eukaryota; kingdom Metazoa; phylum Chordata; class Mammalia; order Artiodactyla; family Bovidae; genus Bos; species Bos indicus x Bos taurus. The sequence goes on from NC_040077.1 coordinate 56,178,211, forward strand.
CTCCTAAGAGTCTTCTCCAACACCAGTGTTAGAAAGCATTAGTTCTTTGGTGCTCAGTTTTATGGTACAATTGTCATAACCATATATGACTACTGGAAAAACCATAGCTTTGACTAGATAGTCCTTTGTTGGCAAAGTAATGTCTCTGCTGTTTAATATGCTATCTAGGTTTGTTATAGCTTTGCTTTCATGGAGCAAGTGTCTTTTAATTTCATGACTGCAGTCATAATTTGCAGTAATTTTGGAGTACAAGAAAAGAAATACTGTCACTGTTTCCATTTTATCCCCATCTGTTTGCCATGAAGTGATGGGACCAGATGCCATGATCTTAGTTTTTTGAATGTTGAGTTTTAAGCCAGCTTTTTCACTCTTCACTTTCACTTTCATCAAGAGGCTCTTTAGTTCCTCTTTGCTTTCTGCCATTAGGGTGGTGTCATCTGCATATCTGAGGTTATTGATATTTCTCCTGGCAATCTTCATTCCAGCTTGAACTTCATCCAGCCTGGCATCTCTCATGACATATTCTACATATAATTAAATAAGCAGGGTGATAGTAGATAGCCTTAATGTACTCTTTTCCCAATTTGGAACCAGTCCATTGTTCATGTTCAGTTCTAACTGTTGCTTCTTGACCTGCATACAGGTTTCTCAGGAGGCAGGTAAGGCGGTCTGGTATTCCCATCTCTTTAAGAATTTTCCAGTTTGTTGTGATCCACACAGTCAAGGGCTTTAGCGTAGTCAATGAAGCTTAAATAGATGTTCTTCTGGAATCCCTTTGCTTTTTCTATGATCCAATGTGTGTGCTTAGTTGCTCAGTCATGTCCAGCTCTTTTTGACCTCATAGAGTATACAGTCCATGGAGTTCTCCAGGCCAGAATACTGGAGTGGGTAGCCTTTCCCTTCTCCAGGTTATCTTCCTAACTGAGGGATTGAACCCGGGTCTCCCACATTGCAGGCAAATTCTTTACCAATTGAGCCACAAGGGAAGCCCTCTATGATCCAATGGATGTTGGCAATTTGATCTCTGGTTCTGCCTTTTCTATCTCCAGCTGTACATCTGGAAATTCTCAGTTCATGTACTCCCAAGCCTAGCTTGAAGGATTTTGAGCATTACCTTGATAGCATGTGAAATGAGTGTAACTGTGCAGTGGTTTGAACACTCTTTGGCACTGCCTTTCTTTGGGATTGGAATGAAAACTGACCTTTTCCAGTCCTGTGGCCACTGCTGAGTTCCAAACTTGGTGGCATATTGAGTGCAGCACTTTCACAGTGTCATCTCTTAGGATTTGAAAATGCTCAACTGGAATTCTTTCTCTCCACTAGCTTTGTTCATAGTGATGCTTCCTAAGGCCCACTTAACTTCACACTCCAGGATTTCTGGCTCTAGGTGAGTGATATAGTAAATCAACTATTTGTCAATAAAAAAGGCAAAATGTAAAATAAAAATAAATCAAAGTTACTACTCTAACATTTCTGTTGTAAATACCTTTGCAAACTAAAGTGTTTGCTGTTACGTTTCTGAAATTATTAGCGTTTAGCAATTTTCTCTCCATGCCAGGGTTTGCATTAATTTTCTATCAGTGTGTGTGTTTGATCACTAAGTCATGTCCAATTCTTATGGACACCCCATGGACTGTAACCCATCAGGCTTCTCTGTCTATGTGTATTTTTTCAGGGAAGAATACTGGAGTGAGTTGCCATTTCCTCCTCCAGAGCTTCTTCTTGACCCAGGGATTGAACCTGTGACTCCTGTTCAGTTTCCTGCATTGGTAGGAGTATTCTTTATCACAGAGCCACCAGGGAAGTTCTTTTTTATCTTTATATGTGCACAATTTTCTAAATTTCTCCCAGCAGAAATGGAGTTACCTCTGAGAATTGATATTTTAGACCTATGTCTATGTTTCACAAGTTTTACTTTAAAACAGACATTCCCTGACAAGATAAAAATATTTTGCTATAGGGAATATTGTACAATTTTCAGAATCTTTCCTTTCTGAGTCTTCTATTTGTATCTATTCCAGTGCAAAAGATATTATTCTAAAATTCTGTTTTTATTAATATCAACAGAGAATTAGATAAGTTCTAAGACTTTTTCCAATACCTCAAATTCACTCTTGTTCTCTATCATTTATAAAAATTCATTTTCTTCTAATTCTATCTGGAGTTGATATATAGAAATTAAAAATGAAGAAAAAAATAAATGTTTTCTCTTTTCCATCCCAAGGGGGAGTTCATGTTAATACAAGACATGTATTATTGAGTTTTTTTTTTTAACTTATATAACAATTCACATGTTGTAACACCTATGCTTATATAAGTATAAAATAAAAGCTGTGGACTATTTTGTCCACCTCTATCTTATAATCCCTATTTTTCTCTCTCAAGAAACATTCATATGAATATAGTCAAATGAACTGGTCTTTATTCCTTTAAATAGCCAAGTAATATTATATACTGTAAATATGCTGTATTTTATTAATTCTTTGTTGATTACCAATAGTCTTGACTCTAGTTTTTTCCATTCTAAATTATACTAAAACAAATATTTTTATAGTACTGCTTTATCCTTATAAGGTAGAATTACATTCAAGTTTGTATCACAATATTCAGGAATAAATGATAGAATTAAGGTAATTATCCAGGTTACTAATACAGTGTTTCAACTAGGTATATATTCTAATATTTGTTTTTTGTATTTTAATGTTATATAACTTAATTATTGATTTTTTTAATGTTTATCATGAATTGGGACAGTTTAAATCTAAAAATATCTTTGAAGTGTATTATACATATGAGATATACATGAAACAAGGTGATAAAATAAAAATTATTTCCAACCAAAAACTTTAATAAATAGTAGGTGACTTTCACAGAGAAATAAGTTCTAGATTACTCACTCATAGTATTTAATCCAGTGGACAATGTTAAAGCTAAATTTGTCTATGTATATCCATAGTCTTAAAACATTGATAACGCAACTGCATTTTTTATTGGCTTCCAGTGATCTAATTACAATTTCTCCATATCATAAATGGAGGGGTTTGCTCTCTTCTTTTTAATTGTATATTTTCTAGCACTTTTGTTCATACCATTCTGGACATAGAGACTGTTTGGTTCAATTGTTAAAGTGAGAAACATTCACCATAGAAACTTGAGAAGGTAACTAATTGTTAATATATAGTTGTATTTTAAATTTCCTAATGATTGCTACTTGATTTCAATATTTCCTGTGTAAGACTACATACATGAAATCATTAAATTAACTTTTACCTCTGATAATGGAAAAATAATAGAATCAATGGCTTTCACAGCAAGAAGGATAGGAGATAAAAACAGATAGTGAGAAAACATGAGAAGTGACATTATTAACAAAATAGAATGAACAACAGTATACATTTATCTACTTTTCCTTTTAAACTCAACTGAAATGACAGTTGAACAGAACAAAGTTTAAACAAAAAAAGAAAAAGCAGAAGAAGACAAGAAGAAATAGTGATTAGATGCAGAAACAAATTTGGAAGACAGCAGGCAAAAGTTTTAGTTAAAGCCTTAACAAAGTAGAGGAAATTCAAATTAGAAGTGACTATAAGGAGGGAAAGGAAGAAATGAGTTCATTTACTCTGAAGACATTATAAGAATATGGGGTTCTGATTTTCCAGAATTGAGACAAGAGAGCTGAGACTTAAACACATTTGAAGTCTCCACGTTGTGCTATTTCATTTCTCTACACTCTATGTTGACTACAGGCTCACATAAAAATTAGGAGAATTTTTCTCCAGAGAAAGTGATTGGTCTGAGAGGTTAGATCTCAAGATACTGCTATTTGGGAGTCCCCATAGATAAGGCCTGAACATCTAGTATAAAATACATGCTTGGCATAGAGCTTCTAATCAGCTTAAGAACTCACATTTAAATATGAATAGACAGATATCGTATATTAAGGCATATATGTGGAACCTAGAAAAATAGTACAGATGAATCTATTTCCAAGGGGGAATAGAGACACAGAAGTATAAAACAGACATATGGACAAAAAGGTATGAATGGGAGAGTGGGACAAATTGAGAAGTTGGTATTGACATACACATATGCACACACACACACACACACACATATATAAAATAGATGTGTAAAATAGATAGCTAGGGGGAAGTTGCTACAAAGCACTGGAAACTCAGCTTGGTGTTCTGTGATGACATAGAGGGATGGGATGGTTGTGGGGTGGGAGGGAGGTCCAAGACAGAGAGGATTATATGTATGCATATGTTGATTCACTTCAATGTACAGCAGAAACTAATATAAGATTGTAAAACAATTAAATTTCAATAAAAAAGATCAATAGTATCACACAACTAGATTAATAAAAATAAATTTGAATAGACAGCGAAATATCACCAGACATTTGAGAAATGCATCAATGAAAGAGAATGACCAAATCCAACCAACTGACAAAAAGTGAGCTATAAAATACAGATAAGCAGGGAATGGTAGAAACTTTTTTAAATTTACTGATGATATCCCAAGAAAATATGTATCAATAAAATCAATAAATAGTTATTACAAAAGAATAATCAGTGAAAAAAGGAGTTTTTGAAATCAAATATATGATACCAATTTTTGAAAAAATTCAGTTGAAGATTCAAGAAATAAAATTGTGAAGAAGCTTATAACTGAAGAAAAGACAAATAAGAATGTCAAGAGAAAACAACAGACTTGAACTTTTAATGCATAAAACCCAACATATTGCAATGAAATGATCAAATTCAGTTTTTCAAGTCTAAATGACACAAGAGTCCATACTATAAAACCTCAGTTTAGCACAAGAAATAAAACAAAATAACAAACCATACAGGGGGTAGCTAAGGTGGTCTGCTATTCATACTTAAGAATTTTCCACAGTTTGTTGTGATTCACACAAAGGCTTTGGTGTAGTCATTAAAGCAGAAGTAGAGGTTTTTCTGGAACTCTCTTGCTTTTCCTATGATACAAAAGATGTTGGCAATTTGATCCTCTGCCTTTCCTAAATCCAGCTTGAATATCTGGAAGTTCATGTACTGCTGAAGCCTGGTGTGGGAGGATCCTGAGCATTACTTTGCTAGCATGTGAGATTAGTGCAACTGTGCAGTAGTTTGAACATTGTTTGGCATTGCCTTTCTTTGGGATTGGATTGAAAACTGATCATTTCCAGTCCTGTGGCCACTGCTGAGTTTTCAAAATTTGCTGGCATATTGAGTGCAGCACTTTCACAGCATCATCTCTTAGGATTTGAACATGCTCAGCTGGAATTCCATCACCTCCACTAGCTTTGTTCATAGTGATACTTCCTAAGGCCACTTGACTTCACATTCCAGGATGTCTGGCTGTATGTGAGTGATCACACCATCATGGTTATCGGGGTCATTAAGATCTTTTTTGTATAGTTCTTCTGTGTATTCTTGCCACCTTTTCTTAATATCTTTTGCTTCTGTTAGGTCCATACCATTTTTGTCCTTTATTGTTCCCATCTTTGCATAAATGTTCCCTTGGTATCTCTAATTTTCTTGAAGAAATCTCTAGTCTTTCTAATTCTACTGTTTTCCTCAATTTCTTTGCATTGGTCACTGAGGAAGGCTTTCTTATCTGTCCTTACTATTCTTTAGAACTCTACATTCAGATGTGTAAATCTTTCCTTTTCTCCTTTGCCTTTTGCTTCTCTTCTTTCTTCAGCGATTTGTAAGACCTCCCCAGATAACCATTTTACCTTTTTGCATTCTTACTGCGGATGGTTTTGATCACTGCCTCCCATACAGTATTCCTAACCTCTGTTCATAGATCTTCAAGCACTCTCTATCAGATCTAATTCCTTGAATCTATTTTTTGCTTCTACTGTATACTCATAAAGGATTTGATTTAGGTCATACCTGAATGGTCTAGTGGTTTTCTCTTCTTTCTGCAATTTAAGTCTGAATTTGACAATAAGGAATTCATGATGTGAGCCACAGTCAGCTCCCAGTCTTGTTTTTGCTGACTGTGTAGAGCTTCTCCATCTTCAACTGCAAAGAATATAATCAATCTGATTTCACTATTGACCATCTGATGATGTCCAGATGACCATGTGTAGAGTTGTCTCTTGTGTTGTTGGAAGAGGGTGCTTGCTATGACCAGTGTGTTCTCTTGGCGAAATTCTGTTAGCCTCTGCCCTGATTCATTTTGTACTCCAAGGCCAAATTTGCCTATTACTCCAGGTATCTCTTGATTTCCTACTTTTTCATTCCACTACCCTTGATGAAAACATCTTTTTTTGGTTTATTTCTAGAAGTTCTTGTAGGTCTTCATAGAACCCTTCAACTTCAGCTTCTTTATCATTAGTGGTTGGGGCATAGACTTGAATTACTGTGATATTGAAGGGCTTCCCTTGGAAATGAACAGAGATTATTCTGTCATTTTTGAGATTGCACCCAAGTACAGCATTTCAGACTCTCTTTTTATGATGAGGGCTACTCCATTTCTTCTAAAGGATTCTTGCCCACAGTAGTAGATATAATGGTCATCTGCATTAAATTTGCCTGTTCCAGTCCATTTTAGTTCACTGATTCCTAAAATGGTGATGTTCACTCTTGCTTTTTCCTGTTTGACCACTTCCAATTTACCTTGGTTCATGAACCGAACATTCCAGGTTCCTATGCAGTATTGTTCTTTACAGAATCAGCCTTTACTTCCATAACCAGTCACATGCAGAACTGGGTGTTGTTTTTGCTTTAACTCCGCTTGTTCATTCTTTCTGGAGCTATTTCTCCACTCTTCTCCAGTAGCATATTGGGCACCTACTGACCTGGGGAGTTCATCTTTCAGTGTCATATTTTTTTGCCTCTTCATACTGTTCATTGGCTTCTCAAGGGCAGAATACTGAAGTGGTTTGCCATTCCTTTCTCCAGTGGACCTCATTTCGTCAGAACTCTCCACCATAACCTGTTCATCTTGGGTGGCCCTACATGACACGGCTCATAGTTTCACTGAGTTAAACAAGGCTGTGATCCAAGTGATCAGTTGGTTAGTTTTCTGTTAATTGTGGTTTCCATTCTGTCTGCCCTCTGATGCATAAGGATAAGAGACTTGTGGAAGCTTCCTGATGGGAGGGACTGGCTGTATCTCACCCATGAGGTTGAATATTATCCTTCTATTTATTAGCTATTCTTTCTCCTTATGTAATGTTCTTTTTTTTTTTTTGTAATGTTCTGTTCAAGTTCTTTGGCCATTAATCTTTTTGAGGTTAAGTACTTTTTAAATTGATTTGTATTTTCTTTTTGTAGTTTTATGGAAAATACTTTGTGAGGGTGTTTCATTGCAGTTTTGCACGTGGCATCATTGACTTTTAAAATATACATTTATCCAAAACCTTTCCCCTCTCTTTTGTGGTGTTCCCTTAGGTTCTTAAGACTCTCTCATCCCTGGATTACTTAAAGTCTTAACTTTATGTAAAAACACTTTCATGCTGCATTTAGGCATATGGTGAATCAACTATACATCATTTAAAAAATATTAACAAACCCTGCATATGAAGATAAAACTCAAGAGCTTGTATAAGAAGAATTAAAATGATTACTTACTAGGAACAAGTCAAAGAATGAAATTTAAATTTTTAACATCAATGGAGTATTGTTTTCAAAATTTAGAGAAAAATAAATTTCAATTAGGATTAAATGTTGGCCAAATTATCAATTAATGCAAAGACATTTTCAGACATGGATGTCAAATATTTAATTCTGATGACCTTTTCTTAGGAACTGATAGAAGACTGTGCATTTTGCAAAGGAAGAAAACAAACCAGAAAAAGATATAGTCTTCAGGATGTAAGAGAATCTCATACAACCCATATGAACAACCAGAATCTCCCAACATAAAAAAAAGTGCATCAAATATAGAAAATGCCTGCTCTAAATTAAAGCAAGAGAATTTCTAGTACAATTTTATGTTTAATCAATGTACCATTTATAAAAAATTAAAGATAGGTACATAGAAAAGGAGCAAGTACAAACAGATTTTGATGTCGTTTTTTTAAACAAGAAAAATAAAAGTACAAGGAAGGAAACATATAATAGTATAATACTTGGCTCTGCAGTGAAAACACAATTGAACATAAAAATATTGAAAATACATAAGAAGTAGGTATCTATGTTCACAGAGATTGTCTAGAATTAATAAGAACCATTGAAGTATAGATTATTTATAAATATTAAGACCAAACTTAGAAGAAATGGCTTTAAAAGTTGACAAAATGATTGTTATTACAGGATTTTGTTTGACTGAATAAGAAGGGGATGGGACTGTAGGGAATGGTAATTTTTAAGAGGACATTTTAAATAATACATATTTTTTGAAGAACTCTAGGAGCACTTATCACATTAAAAATTAAGCATTACTTTAGATAATGACTAATAATTTTTTAAAATTTTATTTTATTTTTAAACTTTACAATATTGTATTGGTTTTGCCATATATCAAAGTGAATCTGCCACAGGTATACATGTGTTCCCCATCCCGAACCCTCCTCCCTCCTCCCTCCCCTACCATCCCTCTGGGCCGTCCCAGTGCACCAGCCCCAAGCATCCAGTATAGTGCATCAAACCTGGACTGGCGACTCATTTCATACATGATATTATACATGTTTCAATGTCATTCTCCCAAATCTTCCCACCCTCTCCCTCTCCCACAGAGTCCATAAGACTGTTCTATACATCAGTGTCTCTTTTGCTGTCTCGTATACAGGGTTATTGTTACCATCTTTCTAAATTCCATATATATGCGTTAGTATACTGTATTGGTGTTTTTCTTTATGGCTTACTTCACTCTGTATAATAGGCTCCTGTTTCATCCACCTCATTAGAACTGATTCAAATGTATTCTTTTTAATGGCTGAGTAATACTCCATTGTGTATATGTACCACTGCTTTCTTATCCATTCATCTGCTGATGGGCATCTAGGTTGCTTCCATGTCCTGGCTGTTATAAACAGTGCTGCGATGAACATTGGGGTACACGTGTCTCTTTCCCTTCTGGTTTCCTCAGTGTGTATGCCCAGCAATGGGATTGCTGGATCATAAGGCAGTTCTATTTCCAGTTTTTTAAGGAATCTCCACACTGTTCTCCATAGTGGCTGTACTAGTTTGCATTCCCACCAACAGTGTAAGAGGGTTCCCTTTTCTCCACACCCTCTCCAGCATTTATTGCTTGTAGACTTTTGGATCGCAGCCATTCTGACTGGCGTGAAATGGTACCTCATAGTGGTTTTGATTTGTATTTCTCTGATAATGAGTGATGTTGAGCATCTTTTCATGTGTTTGTTAGCCATCTGTATGTCTTCTTTGGAGAAATGTCTATTTAGTTCTTTGGCCCATTTTTTGATTGGGTCATTTATTTTTCTGGAATTGAGCTGTAGGAGTTGCTTGTATATTTTTGAGATTAGTTGTTTGTCTGTTGCTTCATTTGCTATTATTTTCTCCCATTCTGAAGGCTGTCTTTTCACCTTGCTAATAGTTTCCTTTGTTGTTCAGAAGCTTTTAAGTTTAATTAGGTCCCATTTGTTTATTTTTGCTTTTATTTCCAATATTCTGGGAGGTGGGTCGTAGAGGATCCTGCTGTGATGTATGTAGGAGAGTGTTTTGCCTATGTCCTCCTCTAGGAGTTTTATAGTTTCTGGTCTTACGTTTAGATCTTTAATCCATTTTGAGTTTATTTTTATATATGGTGTTAGAAAGTGCTCTAGTTTCATTCTTTTACAAGTGGTTGACCAGTTAAAGTAAAGTTGCAGGATATAAAATCAACACATAGAAATCCCTTGCATTCCTATACACTAATAATGAGAAAACAGAAAGAGAAATTAAGGAAACAATTCCATTCACCATTGCAATGGAAAGAATAAAATACTTAGGAATATATCTACCTAAAGAAACTAAAGACCTATATATAGAAAACTATAAAACACTGGTGAAAGAAATCAAAGAGGACATTAATAGATGGAGAAATATACCATGTTCATGGATTGGAAGAATCAATATAGTGAAAATGAGTATACTACCCAAAGCCACTTATAGATTCAATGCAATCCCTATCAAGCTACCAATGGTATTCTTCACAGAGCTAGAACAAATAATTTCACAATTTGCATGGAAATACAAAAAACCTCGAATAGCCAAAGCTATCTTGAGAAAGAAGAATGGAACTGGAGGAATCAACCTACCTGACTTCAGGCTCTACTACAAAGCCATAATCATCAAGACAGTATGGTACTGGCACAAAGACAGAAATATTGATCAATGGAACAAAATAGAAAGCCCAGAGATAAGTCCACGCACATATGGACACCTTATCTTTGACAAAGGAGGCAAGAATATACAATGGATTAATGACTAATAATTTTGAAAATTTATATTTATTTCTCCCTATATTCCCAATACCTGAAATAATAATTATCAATAAATAGGCAATCACTGGACAACATTTGAACATTTAAAGACTGGATAAAGGATTGGAAGTCAATTTGTTACCAACAATATTTTTTTCTTGATGTGTTAATTTTTATTTTTCACCTGCCTCTCATCCAGTGACCATTTCCTTCTCTAGCCTCTTAACCCTAACATAAAATTTTTGGTTTTGTTTTTGGTTTAGATCATGTATTTTGAGACTTTAATATTATATTTTATTGGTTTATGTTTGTGTGGTCTTCCCAGTGAGAGTTCAAGTATCTTCTTTAGCATCTAAGTTCACAGTAAATGTAGTGTTCACTGTTTGCTATGTTAAATAGTCTCTGTTTCTTATATGGCATATATCTGTGTTTGAATATCACCTTCCCTCGTGGCTCAGTGGTAAAGAATCCCCCTGCAATGCATGAGACATGGGTGTGATCCCTAGGTCAGGAAGATCCCCTGGAGGAGAGCATGGCAACCCACTCTAGTATTCTTGCCTAGAGAATCCCATGGACAGAGGATCCTGGAGGGCTACAGTACACAGGTTCTCAAGGAAAAACAGATCTTTAGTAGCTTTCCATTACCTATAATCTAGTAGAACTGTTATTCAGAAGAGAACATGCTAAAATAGATTAAAGATGCTTATACAAACAGTATCATCATTCTGTATATCTAAATCACTGAATATCGATCGATCTACCACTCATAATCTACTAGGTGACATGTTTCAAGCAAAATGGAATCTACTGGTCAAAACAATCCCATTATTCTAGTACATTTCATGTTCAATGAAAAGAAATTTATAACATATAAGGGATCCTTTATTAAATAGGCTTTCAGTTCACTAAAAACAGATTTACAATTCAGGAACGACCCATTGCCTCGCATGTTTTCAGCTCACTGAAACAGATTTACTACTCAGAAACAACTCATCATCTAACATGTTTCCAGTTCACTGAAAATAGATTTACAACTCATATGTAGCCCATTATCCAACATAGTTCCAGCTCACTGAATATTGATTTAGAATTCATAAACAGCACATTATCTTACAAATTTTCAGCTCACTGAACAGATTTGCAAATCATAAACAACCTATTATCTACCACGTTTCCAGCTCACAGAAAGTAGATTTACAGTGTATAAACAATCCATTATCTCACACGTTCTGGTTCACTGAAGATTGATAGAGAACTCAGAAAGAACCCCCAGGAACCAATAATCCACCTTGGACAGGAAATTAAATAAAGGATATAAGAAGTTGGCTCCATTGCATAAAAATTTTTATTTGGCCTTAAGGTACAATCTTATATCAGTAAGTATATTTAAAGATTTAACCATTATTTTAAAACTTCAAATTTTATATGAAAGAAAAAAATTAGGTGAGTTTAAGGGTATGATAATTATAGTTTTGTGGATTTTGAAAAACATTTTTGTTAATTTATGAAAATTCAGAATACAAAAGTAAAACTATTAAAATGATTATTGCTATGGATGAATTACATCCTTTATAACCTTATTTCTAAAGATTCTCACTCTATTATGTTTGTAGAAGCATGAAAACATATTAATATTTTTTGAATTGTTAACATACTGAACTCTACTAGATGTATTGAAAACAAATTTTAAAAAAGATAAACTTCCTTTTGATATAATAAATTTAGCATCAGATGTGCTCACTGGGCAATTTATGTTATCAATGTGAAAAGACTCCAGGGTATCCAGAAGCTAAACCTTTATTAATGTTTTACACCTGTCATTCAAATGTATTATTACTGTTTTATTCAGTGTAACTTGTAAAACCACAATGAAAAATGTTTCACTTAACATACTTTGAGCATAAATATAAAATATTGAGTACTGTATGATTTTAAATACATATTAACTTATGAGTTTATCATGTTACCTTTTAAACTTTTTATAATGGATATTTTCAAATAAGTACAAAAGTAAAGAGAGAAGTCCAATTAACCCCCATAGACTTGTCAGTCTGTCAACCAGCAGCAATATGACTATTTTTGTTTCATCTAGTCAACCTCCCCCTCTCCCATACTGTACTATTGGATTACTTTGAAACAAACTCCAGATAGCATATCTCACCATTAAATATTTTAACACATATCAATAAGAGATAGATTTTTGGTTTTATATAATAATTAACAATAATATCATGTTGAAATAGTTCCTTAATAGCTATCATTTTATATCAAGCTTACTGTTTACCCCATATCATTTTTTACACATTAGCATATCTCCTTTTATTGACCTTCACTTTGTACACTTCAATTTTTTTTTTCCCTATGAATTGAAGGTTTGTGGCAAGTCTGCACTGAGCAAGTCTATTGGCACCATTTTTCCAACAGCATTTGCTTACTTTGTATCTCTGTGCCGCATTTTGGTAATTCTTGCAATATTTCAAGACTTTTCATTATTATTATATTTGTTTAAGTTATCTATGATAAGTGATCTTTGATGTTACTATTATAACTGTTTAGGAGGCAAGGAACAACATTTGTTGTTGTTGTCTTTTAAGACAACAAATGTAATCCATAAATGTGTGTGTCCTGACTGTTCAACCAGCTTCTCCATTGTCTCTCTCCTTCTTCTCAGGCCTCCCTGTTCCCTGAGACACAGCAATATTGAGATTCAGTTCAGTTCAGTTCAGTCACTCAGTCACGTCTGACTCTTTGCAACGCCATGAACTGCAGCATGCCAGGCTTCTCTGTCCATCACCAACTCCCAGACCACCCAAACCCATGTCCATCGAGTCAATGATGCCATCCAACCATCTCATCCTCTGTCATTGCCTTCTCCTCCTGCCCTCAATCTTTCGCAGCATCAGGGTCTTTTCCAATGAGTCAGCTCTTCTCATCAGGTGGCCAAAGTACTGGAGTTGCAGCTTCAACATCAGTCCTTCCAATGAACACGCAGGACTGATCTCCTTTAGGATGGACTGTCTGGATCTCCTTGCAGTCCAAGGGACTCTCAAGAGTCTTCTCCAACACCACAGTTCAAAAGCATCAATTCTTTGGTGCTCAGCTTTCTTCACAGTCCAACTCTCACATCCATACATGACCACTGGAAAAACCATAGCGTTGACTTGATGAACCTTATTGGCAAAGTAATGTCTCTGCTTTTTAATATGCTGTCTAGGTTGGTCATAACTTTCCTTCCAAGGAGTAAGTGTCTTTTAATTTCATTGCTGCAATCACCATCTGCAGTGATTTTGGAGCCCAGAAAAATGAAGTCAGCCACTGTTTCCATTGTTTCCCCATCTATCTGGCATGAAGTGACGGAACTGGATGCCATGATCTTAGTTTTCTGAATATTGAGCTTTAAGCCAAGTTTTTCACTCTCCTCTTTCACTTTCATCAAGAGGCTCTTTAGTTCTTCTTTACTTTCTGCCATAAGGGTGGTGCATCTGCATATCTGAGGTTATTGATATTTCTCCTGGCAATGAACTCTGCATATAAGTTAAACAAGCAGGGTGACAATATACAGCCTTGACGTACTCTTTTTCCTTTTTGGAACCAGTCTGTTGTTCCATGTCCATATTGAGATTAGCCCAGTTAGTAAACCTACATCATTCTCTGTGTTCAAGTGAAAGGAAGAATCACAGGTCTGTCACATTTAATCAAAAGATAGAAATAATTAAGCTTAGTGAGGAAAGCATGTTGAAAGTCAAGATAGGCTGAAAGGAAGGCCTCTTGGGTGAAACAGCCAATTTATGAATGCAGAGGAAATAGTCTTGAAGAAACTTGAAAAGGCTACTTCAGCGAACACACAAATGAAAAGAAAGAAAGCAAGCAGCCTTATTTTCTGACATGGCGGAAGTTTTAGTGGTCTAGATAGGAGATCAAATGAGCTACAATGTTCCCTTTTGTCAAAATTTACTGCTGAGCAAGACTTTTAAGTATTTGATTTTGGGAAGACTGAAAGAGGTGAGGAATCTGCAGAAGAAAAGTTTGAAGCTAGGAAAGGTTTATGAAGTTTAAGGGGAAAAGCCATTTCCATAATATGAAATACGTGTAAGATGATGCACAAATTGCTGATGCAGAAGCTTCATTAAGTTATCCAGAAGATCTCAGAAAATTAATGAAGGTGAAGGTGGGCACACAAAACAACAGCTTTGCAGTGTAGATAAAATGGCCTTTGATTGGAAGAAGATGACGTCAAGGACTTTCATAGAGAGAAGCCAATGTCTGGCTTCAAAGAATAGGCTATCTTGTTAGGGGCTAAAACAGCTGATGACTTTAACTTAAAAGTGCTCATTTACTGTATTGAAAATCCTAGGGCTCTTAATAATTATGCTAAACCTACTCCAGTTGTTCTCTATAAAAGAATCAACAAAGCTTGAATGACATATTTGTTTACAACATTGCTTACTAGTTATGTTTAGCCCACTGCTGAGACCTTCTGTTCAGGAAAAAAAAAAAAATCTTTCAAATTTTTACTGATCATTGACAATGCACTTGGTCACCCAAGACCTCTGATGTTGATACACAAGGATATTCATGTCTGCTAACACAACATCCACTCTTGGAACCCATATAGCAAAGATTAAACTTCCAAGTCTTACATTATTTAAGAAATAAAACTTGTAAGGTTACAACTGCTATAGATAGTTATTTCTCTGATGGATCTGTGCAAAGTACATCAAAAGTTTTCTGGAAAGTATTCAATATTCTTTATACAATGAAGAATGTTCCTAATTGATAGGAAAAGGTCAAAATACCAATCATAACAGGAGTTTGGAAAGAGTTAATTCCAAATTGTACAGATGACTTTGAGAGAGACAAGACTTCAGTGAAGGAATTAACTTCAGATATGTTGGAAATAGCAAGAGAACTAGAATTAGAGGTGGAACCTGAAGATGAGACTGAACTGTTGCAATCTCATGATAAAACTTTGAGGGAAGAGGACTTACTTCTTACAGAAGAGCAAACAAAATGGTTTCTTGAGATGAAATCTACTCCTGGTGAAGAGTAGAATGTTGAAGAATGTTGTGAACAGTGTTGAAATGTCAAAGAATTGAGAATATTACATAAGTTTAATTGATAAAGCAGCAGCAAGGTTTGATAGGAATGACTCCAATTTTGAAAGAAGTTCTACTGAGGGTAAAATGCTATCAAACAGCATTGCACAGTACAGAGAAATTTTTCATAAAAGAAGAGTCTTGTCAATGCAGCAAACTTTACTGTTGTCTTATTTTAAGAAATTACCACGACCACCCCGGCCTTTATCAAGCACCACCTTAGTCAGTCAGCAGCCATCAACAGAAAGGCAAGAACCTCCATAAGCAAAAAGATTGACTCACTGCAGGCTAAAATTATATTCTTTAGCAACAAATTATTGTTTAAGTAAAATATGCCTTTTTTAAAAATATAATGCTACTGTGCACTTAATATAGTATAGTGTAAACATAATTTTATATGTACTGGGAAACAAAAATAATTTTGTGACTCCCTTTATTGTGGTGGTCTAGCATTAAACCCACAATGTCTCTGAGGTATGCCTGCATATACTTTTCTCTCTATTTCCAATCCTGTGCTATAATTTGCCCATTTTTTTTGGGTGGGAGAATTATTCAGTGTATTATCTAAAATGTTATGAGAAATTATAATATGGTCACGGTATTTTCCAGGTAGGTGTGTTTATTTCTCTTCCTTGTCCTTGTAGGTTAATGATCTTATTTTCACGACTCTTATTCCTACTAAATTAAGGGGAAAAGATTCATTGTGTGTCCTTCATGAAAGACATCAATCAGCACCGAGTAGTCCTTAATAAATATTTGTTAAGTTGATAAAAAAGGACAAAACTAGCTAAGTAGCAGGAAAATTTCCCAAGATTTACCCTGGCTCTGTGATGTAAAATGACAAGGATATGAGTGAGTTTCTAGGTCTCTTTCACCCTTTTTTCCTCAATAGGGCAATTATAATAATTTTCCATATATGGACAGTTACATTTTCTACCAAGTAGCCTAATTTACATTATTGTAGAATAATTTCTCTTGTTGTGAAGTTAAAATAAAAATTAAATAAAATATCCTACATGCTTATATTTTTCAAGATGCATAATGTTTCTTACCAAAGTGATGCATATATATATTTCTGTGAAAAGATATTTGTATATATTATATTGACCAGGGTGCCTATCAGCCCTACTGCATTTTACAAGATAAAATAATTTGCCATGTATGGAAACACTATACAAATTTTAAACTTCAAATATAGGGCAGAGAAAGAAAATATGCCTAGTTCTAATTTAAACTAACAATTTCTGATATATTATTTAAATTCATATTCTTGTTTCTGATACTATTTTCAACTTTTGTCTCTAATTGATCCTAATTTACCTGTCACAGGGACATTTACTTTGTTATTTTTTCTTAAATGCACATGCTTTGTGATTTTTTTGATAACTTTTTTTTCCTTGAGTTTGAATTTTTTTCCCAGCTTTATTGAGATATATCTGACATACAACATTGTGCAACTGTAAGTGTACCATGTGCTAATCTGACACATAAATTATAAAATAATTACAACCTAACAATGCTAACCACTGCAAAATTACCATTTTTGTGATAGCAACATAAAGTCTACTCTCTCAGCAACTTTCAAGTATATAATACAACATTATTAATACAATCACCATGCTGTACATGAGATTTCCAGAAGTCATTCATCTTATAACTGTAAATTTGTCCATTTTGACCATTTTTTTTCCTTTGTTATTTTCCTGGCATAATCCATCTTGTTATCAATAGACACTGTAATTTTCTCAATCATTTTCTGAAAATTGTAGAAAGGATTCCAAAATAGTGTGCATTCATGATTTTGCTAGAATTAATACACCTCTTTAAAATAAAACAAAAACTTGTGAAATTTCTTCATCAAGTTATTATATTTTGTCACAAAGTCTGCCAATGTGTATTTACATTAGAGAATCTGTTAGAAGATTTCCATTTTTAACAGTAGGTCTGGGCTTTTGTGACAATGGCAAGAACAATTCTAAAATCACTGTGGAGTGGGCAGTACAAAAAGTATGATTAATCCCTGTTTGTGGTCTGACACAGATGATTTGCCTTCCCAGAATTATTGTAAATTACATTTTTTGAGTCCTAGATGTGCCAAATGAGATATAAAACCAGTTAAACTTGTCCCTTTGAGAATTAAACTAGTAAAGAGAGAAGTTTATAGTTTGCTTATTCATTTAGTTAAGATATATTAAGTGCTTTTTAGAAGTCAGGTATTTATCTGGTCTCTAATGGAATATGAATAAATAAAATCCAGTCCCTGCCCTTAAGGAACTTCTTTCCTTTCCCCTAAGAACGATTGGCCTAGGAGAGAATCATTGAACAAATTCATGAATAAATGAAACAACAGAATAAAGCCCAAAGGACAAAATAATTTACTAGCTGGAGGTGCTGGAGTAGAAATGACTGAGAACTAGCTGGTAGAAATATGAACAGGAATTACCACTCACAAGACTGAAAATATAGAGGATGAGAGAAACTAGAAGCTTGAAAGGCCTCTTTGCACCATCGAAGGTATAAAAAACAAGTATAAAAGCAGGAGTCAGACTATGGAGGTCACAATTAATCTCTCTTTCTCCCTCCCTCCTTCATCTCATTTTTAACTAATGAGGTTACTTGTGTAGCACAGCTTTGGGCCTCTTGCTCTTTTCAGTTCAGTTCAGGCACTGAGTCATGTCTGACTCTTTGTGACCCCATGGACTGCAGCATGCCAGGCCTCCCTGTCCGTCACCAACTCCCAGGGTTTACCCAAAGTCATGTCCATCGATTCGGTGATACCATCCAGCCATCTCATCCTCTGTTGTCCCCTTCTCCTCCTGCCCCCAATCCCTCCCAGCATTAGGGTCTTTTCCAATGAGTCAACTCTTTGCATGAGGTGGCCAAACTATTGGAGTTTCAGCTTTAACATCAGTCTTTGCAGTGAAGACCCAGGACTGATCTCCTTTAGGATGGACTGGTTGGACCTCCTTGCAGTCCAAGGGACTCTCAATAGTCTTCAACACCACAGGTCAAAAGCATCAATTCTTCATATTTTATTACTTGTTAATAGAAACTAGTGCTAGAAACTGAAGAATATTTACTTCTTAGAGGTAGAAACTGAAATATTTACTGAAGAAATGATATAATGCCTTGCACTTGCTTTAAAATAATCCAGTAATGCATTGAAAGTGGGGGAATTGGGGAGGGTTCTTTGGAGGGGGGTCTTGCAGATAAAACATGATTAGCCATATATCGATACTACCTGAAACTGATAGATGAGTTCTTGGGGGCTCATCAGACTACTCCTTGGTGTTTACATGAAAATGTCCACAGAAAAGAGTTAAAAATGTAAAATATTCAGAAATTAATATGCATGTGAAAATTGTACAATCTTGTTTTTTTTTTTTTAATATTTGCTGTCTCCAGTGGTAGTCTATGAATTCCCTGTGTAAGAGTTTTATCTTTTAGCATTTATCACCATGAGTTAGAAAAAAAAAAATACTAAGCTGAACCAAGTTCAGTAGATGAAATATTTGAAGTACTAGTAAAATGGAGAAATAAGCCATTGTTGTTGTTGTTTTGTTTTTCTACTTCCACTTAGAGAAGTTTCGAGGTCTCATCAGGCCTTTACAACATGTCAAAGACTAAATGCTAGAGACCATTCCCCCTCAATGTTAGAAAATATCTTTTAAAAATTATAAACAAAATATGGAAAGGAAATATAATGCCAAAATGAAAAGATCTCAAAGGGCCAGTAGTTATATAAGGATCAAAGGAATGAGTTAACTAGTTTTGCAGTGCACGTGACATTGGTGAAGTAGTTTAATTGTACAAAATAGATAAATTTGCTATGTACATTTTAAAAATCTGGCTTGGATTATTGAGGTATTTTGAGATTTTTATATCCCTGATCCTAGAAAGTTGTTAAACTAGGATAATTCAAAGTTTATTTGTTAGGAGCTAAAACAGATGATTGGAGAAGGCAGTGGCACCCCACTCCAGTACTCTTGCCTGGAAAATCCCGTGGATGGAGGAGCCTGGTAGGCTGTAGTCCATGGGGTCGCACAGAGTCGGACAGGACTGAAGCGACTTAGCAGCAATAGCAAAACAGATGATTACCATCAGGGTTAACAAATATAGAAATTGGAAATCACTCTTGTTACTCCTTAAAGATGTGACAGTCCGGGTTCTATGTACGATACTGGACGCTTGGGGCTGATGCACTGGGACGACCCAGAGGGATGGTATGGGGAGGGAGGAGGGAGGAGGGTTCAGGTTAGGGAACAGATGTATACCTGTGGCAGATACATGTTGATATATTGCAAAACCAATACAATATTATAAAGTTAAAAAATAAAATTAAAAAAAAGATGTGAATAACTTAATGAACAATTTTGCTGACAGATCAAAACATTCTTATTTCTTCAAATATAATATCAATTATTTTTGAGCAATTCAAGGGGACTGGAATTAAAGCTAGTAAATTCAATTTAAGAATCCATAAAAGTTTTTAATCCCAGGACTGCTCTCCTGGTTTTGGAAATGTTGGGTAGAATTTAGTTGTGTCATTTGACAGTAATGTTTATATTTACTGTTGTGTGGGAAAAGTAATATTGTGGCACTAGTATTTTACACGGCACTCTAGTAACAAGTGTATGAACTACACGGAGAGCAGATGTTCTTTATGATAGGAAGAGAACTTTAGCAAGATGTTTCAGATGTCAAACACATTCTTTTTTGCTTAGCATCCCTTCTTGTCTCTTATGAGTAAGCATAATTTCTCTTAAACATATGGTCAAAAATGAAGTAAGCCTGGGAAATCCCATTTATAACTTCAGTCTATGGTATTGGGGGGAAAATGTTCTGAATTAGTAATAAAAACCATCTGTTCTCACTTAGAAGAAAATGCTTCACATTGATGAAATGAGACTAATATCCAGCATTTTAGAAAGTGTAAAGGAAAATTGTAATCGAAAGTGTTCTTATTTAACAAAATGTCAAACCCATTTATTCATGCTGTCTAATCAATCTTCAAAATTTAAGTGTTTAACACTCTAGAATTTTTAATGAAAAGTGAGGCTTTTTTCTTTGCATGCATATCAATGTTCTTAAAATAAGTTAAATATCAAGATACTTATTTTCAGAAATTAGTCAATTAATATCAAAACTTGCTTATAAGTGTAAGCTATTTATAACAATTGTTGAGTTTACTTACATTTTTCTGTCTTTTTAATCTGTTTGTAATAGTAATTTAGGGATATTGAAGGACAGTTTCATTATCCAGAGAAGTATAATAAATAAAATTTTAAACAATTATAATCTAACCCCTGGATATACCTACTGTTAATATTTTAGTTTCTTTTTGGTATTTTTTGTGAATTTTATTTTCTTAAATAAAAGAATTGTTTATTTATAATTTTAAAATCAAATAGTTCTATAAATTCTATAAAAATAGCAATCAATTTTTCATTTCACAATCCACATTGCTATTTCCCAGATACAGTTAATTTAAACTTCTTTTATTTTTATTTCCATATATAAATGTCATGTAATACTTCTATTTTTTTACAATTCAGTTTTGTAGATTACATTTCACTACCAAATATGAACAAAAAGTACTTGGCTTTCTTACATAGCTTTCAGACTTTCTGGCCGAATACATATTTTCTATCTCATCCTTCCTATATGGTTATATAATAATTCTATTTTATTCCATAGTCACCCTTTACATTATTATCATCATATAAATTTGAATGGTGTTAAACTATTTAGTACATTATGGTCATATTTCCTTTTTTATACAACTTTCTTGCTTCCATTAATTAATAATTCTTTTTTCTCACTGTTGTTTATAGTACCTATTACTACTGCACCATCACATTCTCTTAAACAGGTATGTTCTCTTCTTAGTAGCTTTCCCCAGAATAGTCAAGGGAGTACACTTGCAACCTTACAATTTTTGAAAATGCTTTCTAACTCCTTGCTTTATTACTGTGTATTCTGAGACTTCTCAAATTTATTTTCTAATCTTTATTGATTTTTAAATTTTTACTACCATATTTTAATTTCTTAAAGCTCTTTTGAGAATATTCCTTAGCAGTTTGTTTTACAACTTTATATTCTTTTCTGGTATTTCTGTTTTCTTCATCTTCCTTTTCAATGTGTTATTCTGTTTGTCTGGCCTCTTATACTGCAGTTATTCCTCAAAAGTATGAGGTTACTTAGATGTACAACTGATAACCAGACTGGGATGTCTTTGCTCAGGATGTTTGTTCTCCTTAGTTCACCTTTTTTTTTGGTGTTTTTCCCCTCATCTCTGACTGGGTTTTAAAAATCCAGATGTCCTTTGAATCAGCTTATCCAGAGTAAACCTTTCATTTTTTGTCCCTCGTTTTTCAAGCCACTACATGCAAGTCCTTCTCAACCAGACCTTCAACCAATCCTTCCGCTTTGCAGAACCATCCAACCATACCATCCATGATACTTGCTATGTCTAATTCCTGGACCTTTCTGGGATAATGCAAAGGAAAAAAAAAAAAAAGATTCTTAGCATTGATCTTTATAAAATATGATAAATTAGTAATAACATATCAAAATTCTAACTTTAAATTCTTGTCATCTCTACTATAATTTCATTTTGAAAATTCATGTGTGTGTTTGTGCACATATGTATGAATATGTGTTTTAATCTTTACTTTTATTTCTGTGTTTTGGGAGAATGTGATAAATTTGTATTTGACCTTTCATGTTTAAGCGGAAATCATTTCAGTATCCCCTGCACATGTAACTAACATGCACAAGCAACTCTGCATTAGCAAGTTTCTTCTAGCATGAGATATGCATACATATAGCCATTTTTATGTATGACATGCTTGCCTATTCTACACAAAAACTTTTCATTTAAAAAAATTGACTCCCAAGTTTATTTTGCAAATTTCTACCAATTTCATGCTTATATGAATATTTATCTCAAAAATGATCAAATATTGAATGCTGATATCAGAACACAAATGCCCAGGTCTCGATGCAACTCATACTTTTGTTAGTATAATGGCAAGATATGCATTCGTTATCTATTGTCGGTCATTGTAATAGTGCATCATTAAAATTCAGAACTATAGCAGAGGTTTCCATTAATGAAAATTTAGTGTATCTATTATTTATAATGCAAGTTAATGGCACCTGAACTATTTCCTTACAAGCAAATTTTCAGAATCAATTATTTTGAATGATGTAAACATCTACAAATAAGTGTGTACACATGTAGAATGTTTAATCAAACTTAGTATAAAATTGGATAGACATCCTTATGCCCTAATATTTTTTCTACCATCTATTTTCATGTATATAAGTTATTAAATATTCTTCTAAATTATGATTTGACTATATAACACTTTATTAAATGCATGCACCATAATTTATTTAGCTATCCCATAATAACTGGGCATTTCACATGTTTCCAGTTTTCATAAGTATAAAATCATGGACTGTCTTTATCATGGATGATTCATGGAGCAATTATAAGATTCTTTTTTGGTGGGGGGGATACTAACAAATGTGAATAGTCCAACTTTTTCTTCCAACTTTATCTAGTAACATCAAAGTTTTAACTTTGTTAATATCATTCAGAATTTAAATTGAGAGTTTTCAGTGTTCTTTTTAGAATCTTTATTTTCAAGAATAGTTTGTGACAGTTGTAACAAGCTTTGTAATACAGTCAACTTTTAAACAACATATTAAGCTGGTTTCAGTAATCCCTTAAAATGATTTATATATATATTGCCTTTCATTACCTAGTTACTCAGATGGGTTGATATTTTAGATGGACTGACTGTGTCTTCAACTAAATACATGGTGCTTGAGTGGTTATTTCTGTTTCTGTATGTAATACTGTTGTTTCTTCTATACACAAAGGGAAATCTTCCTGATTTAAAGATTTTTATGTTTCCATTCTTTGCTCCCAAAATTCTGTATATAACACTCCATTTTCCTCTAAAATTTGGTGGTGTAAGGTGTGTGAAATTAGTGTGGAATCTTGTTCCTTTGTCCAACATGTTTCTTTTTTTTCAAATTCTACCAAGCAATTCTCCAGTTGTCAGTGGACACTGACTGAGTGTCCTACAAATTTAATACAATTCTAAAACTATCTACTTGGTGCTAGCATCAGATCCCAGAGATTAAGGCCTTAGTCTCACAAGGTTTCCCTCACTTCAGATGCCAATCACAAGTCTTGGTTGTTATTTGTGCTTCTGACAGAATGGCTATCAATCAGAAGTTCCCACAACTGCCTCCTCCAGTTGTTAATTTGCTAGAGTGGCTCAGAGAACTCAGAGAAATTTTTACTTGCATTCACCACTCTATTACAGAGCACCAGTCCCCAACCTCCAAGATCTGATGCCTTGAGGATCTGAGGTGGAGCTGATAGGATAATAGAAATAAAGTTCACAATAAAAGTAATGTACTTGAATCATTCTGAAACCATCCCCTCAAAAATTATCTTCCACAAAACTGGTCCCTGGTGCCAAAAAGTTTGGGGAACTGCTGTCAAAGGACATCATAAAGAAAACATATGAAGGACCAGGTGAAGAGATCAAAAAGGGTTCCAAGAGTGAGATCCAAAAAAAGTCTCAAGTGCAAGAGCTTCTGTCCCCACACAATTGGCATGTGTGGGTGCAATCACTAACCGAGAAACTAATCAGCTCTTCTGGTTCAAGAGTTTTTATTGAACTTAATCTACAGTTCCCCCTCTCCCCTTCCAAGCACCAGTGGATTGCCAGCCCCATCCAAAGGGTATACGGAGGCCTCACCTTAAATCACCTCATTAGCATACACTAAAAAATGTTCAATAGGCAGTCCTTATGAGTAATAAAAAATACTACTATCACTCAGGAAATTCCAAGCATTTTAGAAGTTATGTGTAAGGAATTGGGGACACAAAACAACAATAATTCTTATTATACCACACTTTGTATGTAGTTTTATTTTTCCGTCTTGAAGCTCATTTAGCCATTCAATATAAAAATTGTTCACAATAAATCTAAGAATGGTTCTAATTTTTTACTAGATTTGTTTTTTTACTCTTCCTATGCAATGTTTTCAGTTTTTCCAGTGGTCATGTATGGATGTGAGAGTTGGACCGTGAAGAAAGATGAGCGCCGAAGAATTGATGGTTTTGCATTTTATTTTTATTTATTTAAAAATTTTTTTTTACTTTCTTTTAAAAAAAATTTTTTTTAGTTTACAATATTGTATTGGTTTTGCCATACATCATCATGAATCTGCCATGGGTGTACACATGTTCCCAATCCTGAACCCTCCTCCTACCTCCCTCCCCATACCATCCCTCTGGGTCATCCCAGTGCACCAGCCCCAAGCTTCCTGTATCCTGCATCAAACCTGGACTGGCGATTCGTTTCTTATATGATATTATACATGTTTCAATGCCATTCTCCCAAATCATCCTCCCCTCCCTCTCCCACAGAGTCCAAAAGACTGTTCTAGAATTGATGCTTTTGAACTGTGGTGTTGGAGAAGACTCTTGAGAGTCCCTTGGACTGCAAGAAGATCCAACCAGTCCATCCTAGAGGAGATCAGTCCTGGGTGTTCACTGGAAGGACTGATACTGAAGATGAAACTCCAATACTGTGGCCACCTCATGTGAAGAGCTGACTCATTGGAAAAGACCCTGATCCTGGGAGGGATTAGGGGCAGGAGGAGAAGGGGACGACAAAGGATGAGGTGGCTGGATGGCATCACTGACTCGATGGACATGAGTATGGGTAAACTCAGGGAGTTGGTGATGGACAGGGAGGCCTGGCGTGCTGCGATTCATGGGGTCGCAAAGAGTCAGACACGATTGAGCGACTGAGCTGAACTGATGCAATGTTTTCACTTTATGGGAACTGCAAACCAAAAATCTATAAGAGATATATGCACACACAAAAATCCAAACACAACACTAAGTTCAGTTCAGTTGCTCAGTCGTGTCCGACTCTTTGCGACCCCATGAATCGCAGCATGCCAGGCCTCCCTGTCCATCATCAACTCCCAGAGTTTACCCAAACTCATGTCCATTGAGTTGGTGATGCCATCCAACCATCTCATCCTCCACCATCCTCTTCTCCTTCCACCTTCAATCTTCCCAGTATCAGGGTCTTTTCAAATGAGTCAGCTCTTCCCATCAGGTGGCCAAAATATTGAAGTTTCAGCTTCAACATTAGTCCTTCCAATGAACACCCAAGACTGATTTCCTTTAGGATGGACTGGTTGGATCTCCTTGCAGTCCAAGGGACTCTCAAGAGTCTTCTCCAATGCCACAGTTCAAAAGCATCAATTCTTCAGTGCTCAGCTTTCTTCATAGTCCAACTCTCACATCCATACATGATTACTGGAAAAACCATAGCCTTAACTAGATGGACTTTTGTTGACTAAGTAATGTCTCTGCTTTTTAATATGCTATCTAGGTTGGTCATAACTTTCCTTCCAAGGAGTAAGCGTCTTGTATTTCATGGCTGCAGTCACCATCTGCAGTGATTTTGGAGCCCAGAAAAATGAAGTCAGCCACTGTTTCCATATATTTGCCATGAAGTGATGGGACCAGATGCCATGATCTTAGTTTTCTGAATGTTGAGCTTTAAGCCAACTTTTTCACTCTCCTCTTTCACTTTCATCAAGAGGCTCTTTAGTTCTTCACTTTCTGCCTTAAGGGTGGTGTCATCTGCATATCTGAGGTTATTGATATTTCTCCCAGCAATCCTGATTCCAGCTTGTGCTTCATCCAGCCCAGCATTTTGCATGATGTACTCTGCATATAAGTTAAATAAACAGGGAGACAATATACAGCCTTGATGTACTCCTTTTCCCATTTGGAACCAGTCTGTTGTTCCATGTCCAGCTCCAATGGTTGCTTGCTGACCTGCGTAAAGGTTTCTCAAGAGGCAGGTCAGGTGATCTGGTATTCCCATCTCTTTCAGAATTTTCCACAGTTTATTGTGATCCACACAAAGGCTTTGGCATAGTCAATGAAGCAGAAATAGATGTTTTTTTGGAACTCTCTTGCTTTTTTTGATGATCCGGCTAATGTTGTCAATTTAATACAACACTAAAGATAGCCACAAAATCAAAAGAGAACAAAAGAGGAAAGGAAAAAAAGTCCTCCAATTACCAAGCTAAGCACTGTGCTTTGAGCATTCATGTTTCCATCTGCTCAGATCCTGAACAAGGTATAAATACTACACTAGGTACCCAACCCTCCAACTACCTGGTCAGAAGTTTCATAGGCTCACATATGAAAAACATGTGATAAACATAATTGATCTCTGTAATAAACATAATAATCAGATCAGATCAGATCAGTCACTCAGTTGTGTCCGACTCTTTGTGACCCCATGAATCGCAGCACGCCAGGCCTCCCTGTCCATCACCAACTCCCAGAGTTCACTCAGACTCACGTCCATTGAGTCATTGATACCATCCAGCCATCTCATCCTCTGTCGTCCCCTTCTCCTCTTGCCCCCAATCCCTCCCAGCATCAGAGTCTTTTCCAATGAGTCAACTCTTTGCAAGAGGTGGCCAAAGTACTGGAGTTTCAGCTTTAGCATCATTCCCTCCAAAGAAATCCCAGGGCTGATCTCCTTCAGAATGGACTGGTTGGATCTCCTTGCAGTCCAAGGGACTCTCAAGAGTCTTCTCCAACACCACAGTTCAAAAGCATCAATTCTTTGGCACTCAGCCTTCTTCACAGTCCAACTCTCACATCCATACATGACCACTGGAAAAACCATAGCCTTGACTAGACAAACCTTTGTCGGCAAAGTAATGTCTCTGCTTTTGAATATGCTATCTAGGTTGGTCATAACTTTCCTTCCAAGGAGTAAGCGTCTTTTAATTTCATGGCTGCAGTCACCATCTGTAGTGATTTTGGAGCCCAGAAAAATAAAGTCTGACACTGTTCCCACTGTTTCCCCATCTATTTTCCATGAAGTGATGGGACCAGATGCCATGATCTTTGTTTTCTGAATGTTGAGCTTTAAGCCAACTTTTTCACTCTCCACTTTCACTTTCATCAAGAGGCTTTTGCGTTCCTCTTCACTTTCTGCCGTAAGGGTGGTGTCATCTGCATATCTGAGGTTATTGATATTTCTCCTGGCAATCTTGATTCCAGCTTATGTTTCTTCCAGTCTAGCATTTCTCATGATGTACTCTGCATGTAAGTTAAATAAACAGGGTGACAATATACAACCTTGACTAACTCCTTTTCCTATTTGGAACTAGTCTGTTGTTCCATGTCCAGTTCTAACTGTTGCTTTCTGACCTGCATACAAATTTCTCTAGAGGCAGGTCAGGTGGTCTGGTATTCCCATCTCTTTCAGAATTTCCCACAGTTTATTGTGATCCACACAGTCAAAGGCTTTGGCATAGTCAATAAAGCAGAAATAGATGCTTTTCTGGAACTCTCTTGCTTTTTCCATGATCCAGCGGATGTTGGCAATTTGATCTCTGGTTCCTCTGCCTTTTCTAAAACCAGCTTGAACATCAGGAAGTTCACGGTTCACATATTGCTGAAGCCTGGCTTGGATAATTTTGAGCATTACTTTACTAGCGTGTGAGATGAGTGCAATTGTGCGGTAGTTTGAGCATTCTTTGGCGTTGCCTTTCTTTGGATTGGAATGAGAACTGACCTTTTCCAGTCCTGTGGCCATTGCTGAGTTTTCCAAATTTGCTGGCATATTGATACATACCATTTAATTAAGCATCTACTACTTGAGTCCTCTATTAGGTCCTGGACATGCATTTTCATTTGCCAAGGAAGACCATCTGAGGATAAAGTTACTCAAGATCACATAAATCCAGCTTGGATTCTAGAACCTATGTTCTTTCTATGGCACTACTTCTGAATAAGGGCCTGTCCACAGAGTCTCCAAATTAATATGGCAGTTTCCCCTTCTTGGGGCTGTAGTCCTATCCTAAATGTAGACAGTCTTGATTGAGGCTCTGACATGCTGTATATGTCTTATTAGTCCCATCCCAGCAATGACTGGACCTGAGTTGTGGACTCAGTAACTGGCTAGAGTCCTGCTCCTTCAGGGATGGGTTTCTGTCAATAAGGCCATTCACTGGTTTCTGTCCTGATCAGTAGTACTGCTGGCCCCACTCCTCATAGAATCTTTAGGCTGGAGTTAGTTCACCCAGCCTGACCTATCTTCAACATCTTCTCCATAATAAATGCTGATGAGTGATGTTTTGATGGTCACCTACTGTGGGCCAGCATTTAAGCACCTAAAATTTGTTGTTGAATTTGAGTTGTACCTAACTACTCTGGACCCTCAGGCTGCCAGTCATCTGAGCCCACATCAGATCATGACTAAAAGCATTAAGAAATATCCTTTTGACATGCTGACATAGTGGAAAAGACATTGTGCAAAAGATACACCAAGAAAAAACACATGTGAGATGTACACAGAAAGACTCTGCATCCTCAGAATCATGGATTGTTGGTCATAGTCCACACTTTCAGCAGAAAACACCCAATACAGGTTTGTAAAATTAGATAAGTGGGATAAGCGAGTTGAAAAAAACTGTGATTGCTGAGGTCGAGTCATAATTAGTCTCAGCTGGAAGCAATTCATCCTATAGACACTATATCATATATCACTTGTTTACAATGTGCATGAAAATCCCCTGGGGCTCTTGAAAATGTGGATTCTAACTCAGTTCCTCTGAGATGGGGCCTGAAGTTCTGCATTTCAACAAGCTCCCCCAACATGCTGGAAAGCCACTGATCCTCAACATACACTTTGCATACCAAGTGCAAAGACATTTTTGACACGAGTTTAAAAAGAAACAAATATAGTTGACTTACTTGCACTTAAGTCATGCATGTAGGAGGCATTAGTACCTTCCAGCCAAGGTCATAATCTTACAGAAAACTAATAATTCCCAGAGGAAAATGACCAAGCCACCACTGAATCTTAGAACGTGAGGGCGTGGGGGTTGAGAGGTCTGGAAATGCATATAGAAATCAAGAAAGGGAAAGAATGGACACCAGTCATAGAAACAGCAGCAACATCGTTTAACTGAATAAACAAATCCTTGTTTTAAAAGCAGAGCAAAAGGTAGCCGGGCATATTTGAAGTCAGTTCTGGGAATACCAATCCCAGGACACTAAATGCGTTGGTGCAAGAAAGGCAAACTTTAAAGTCTTAACAAGCAACGGAAAGAAATCAGTGCAGGCGATACACTACCACGTTGAGCACCGATCACTATTGTCCAGAAAACAGGTAGATTCCCAGTGAACTTACCTGTTCATCTTTAGCTTCCAGAAGGAAGTGAGCCAGGGAAATCAAAGCATCCTAGCCCCAAAGGAAACAGCATGCTCAGCAAGCAATCCTGAAATGGACGAAGTCCGGAGACGTAAAATACAGCAAAATCTCAGCTCTGCTGCTCACACCAAATCTGCCGTAAAGTTGCGTCAGTGCTAAACCATGAAAAACCTATATTCCTTCCTATGTGGGTGGTGCAGAATCAACAAGCAGGAGTTAAGTTACTCTAGCAGCAGCAGAAGGGGCACGAGGATCACTGCAGGAGCATTAAGTCTCAAAGTGAGATCCTAGGCATCACCTGTGGAGAAGGCAATGGCACCCCACTCCAGTACTTTTTGCCTGGAAAATCCCATGGATGGAAGAGCCTGGTGGGCTGCAGTCCATGGGGTCGCTAGAGTCGGACACGACTGAGCGACTTCACTTTCACTTTTCACTTTCATGCATTGGAGAAGGAAATGGCAACCCACTCCAGTGTTCTTGCCTGGAGAATCCCAGGGACGGGGGAGCCTAGTGGGCTGCTGTCTCTGGGGTCGCACAGAGTCGGACACGACTGAGGTGACTTAGCAGCAGCAGCAGCAGTCCAGCCTATTGGCCTTGTGATCACAGGAAATCTCTCCTTAATACTGGTAGCAAGTTCTCAAACATCACTAGAATTTAATGGTGGTGTGAGTTTTTGCTTTGTAGTCCTCTCAAATTTTTTCCAAGTTATTTTACTGGGAGACACTTCATCAGGTGCTTTCATCAGGCACCATTTAAATCAAGTTCCCCAGGCTTTTATATACTTCAGTCAAATGGTATACTCACTTTCCCTGGTTCTTTAGTCATAGATTAACCTAGGAATATGTATATATCACATATTTTATATATAAATATATATATATATATATATATATATATATGTGAAATGTTCTAGTTTTATTGCTTATAAGTTTTAATACTATCAAGCCATTCTGTAAAATGATTTATCTAAGCTTTTTCTCTCAGTGCCAGTTGAATTGCCTTTATCCCTTTTTCTAAGTTTCTGATTAATCTCTGTCTTTTACATTAGAAAACATAGAAAATGCAAAGACTTATCTAGAGATTAGAACCAAAAGGCCTTGTTGCCAATAGAATATTGTTTTGAGAAAACTTTATATTTGCTCCATTAAAATAGTCTCTACTATTGTATAAAGTTTATTTTTTAGTATAATATGTATATATTGTTTATGAGAACAGAGGGTACTCTAAATGTACATATTTCTCAAAGGAGAGAAACATTTAAGCAGTAGTTTATTTACAAATGCAAAACAAAAATGAGTTTTACTTATATCAATTTTGAAAGTCAGTGTAATAAATTGAATGATTTGTCCTGAAGTTTATTTTCCTGCTACAAATACCTAGCATAAAACATAAAAACACAAAGGTACTTCCCCTTTTGTCACCAAACTCATAACCATCCAGATGTATAGTTTACTTTTTTAAGGAAATATACAATATGTAAAGCTGCTTGCCAAATACATAAAGCTTTTGTTATTTTCCTGTTTGGTGAGCCAGAATTATAATGGTTTAGTAGATTCCAAGGGTCTGGAGAGGAAAAACCAGTGTAATTCTGATACTAGGATGGTGAGCATCCAAATTATGTGTTTCTGAGCTATTATGGTTTTATATTAATATATAATACAACAAAAAGAGAAATCAAGGAAACAAACTTGACTAGCAAGTGAACTCACTTTTTTTTCCCTTAAACAAAGACCAAAAGCAACATTCTGAGTTCTTAAGATAAAGAAAAGTATGTTTTCTAGAACTTTCAAATACAGAATTAGCCCCAACGTTATATTCAGTAGTATGCAGACAGGAGAAAAATCAGAATGTGTGATTGAAGAAACATCTCAATATTTCTTTCCTTGAAAGTGCCACTGATGGGGTATAATTGACACCACACAGATAAACCCTGGAGAAGGAAATGGTAACCCACTCCAGCATTCTTGCCTGGAGAATCCCATGGACAGAGGAGCCTGGCAGGCTACAGTCATGGGGTTGTAATAGTTGGACACGACTTAGCAACTAAACCACCACCCCCAGCACCACATAGATAAAGAATAGCAGTGCCAACGGTAAAGAACAGAGAAGGTGGCATTTCAGAGATATAGAGAATAAAGTTGACAGGAATCCATGGTCATTTGAATGTGGTAAGTAGAGGGAGGGAATATTTTTATGTAACTCTGGTTTCTTCTTTGAATTAGTAAGGAAATCACTACTGAGACAAGAAATACAAAAGGCAGGGCCGGGGAGGGGAAGGTTATGAGAACATTATCCTTAGTTTTGTCTTGGATTTGTTGAATTTGATGGACCTATAAAATATCTATGATAAAATATTTTAAAAAATGGTTTTGAATATTAGCCTGGAGTTAAGAATGCATTGGAGGTCAAAATTCTAGAGATATAATCTGTTCAGTTCTACCTTCAAAATAAATCCTGAGTCAGTCCATTTCTCCCCATCTCATTGCCAATATGCTTGTCTGGCATTATAATCATTCATCTGAAATATAACTGCAGACATTCTCCAATTCTTACTTCTAACTTTATAAATTGTGTTCCATATAGCATCCAGAGCAATGTCCCTTAAGAATAGGATTAGTCATTTCTCTCCTTAAAGGCTCTACACTGCAATAAAAAAAAAAAAAAAATGCTTGCTTTACCTTTAAAGACTTTTCATAATCTGGTTCCTAGTCTGTCAAACAATTCCTGTATGATTCTCAAGACTTGAGGTGAACTGGACTTCTTTCAGGTCTTAAGGTTGTTTTCTCTCTGACTTAAGCATGTATGATTTTCTTTTCTTGAAAGAATCTTTTCCAAGAGGTTACCCCTGGATTTTACCCCACACTCTGCTTTCCCCCATCAGTCCTTTCCTTATCCTTCATGGCTCAGTGTAAACATAACTTCCAGAGAATGATCTGATCACATTTTCCCTCACACTATTCACCCTGTATGGATGTGAGAATTGGACTGTGAAGAGAGCTGAGCACTGAAGAATTGATGCTTTTGAACTGTGGTATTGCAGAAGACTCTTGAGAGTCCCTTGGACTGCAAGGAGATCCAACAATTCCATCTAAAGGAAATCAGTCCTGAATATTCACTGGAAGGACTGATGCTGAAGCTGAAACTCCAATCCTTTGGCCACCTGATGCAAAGAACTGACTCATTTGAAAAGACCCCGATGCTGGGAAAGATTGAAGGTGGGAAGAGAAGAGGCAACAGGGGATGAGATGGTTGGATGGCATCACCCACCTAATGCGCATGAGTTTGAGTAAATTCTGGTAGTTGGTGATGGACAAGGAGGCCTAGTGTGCTGCAGTCCATGCAATCTCAGAGAGTCAGACACAACTGAGCCACTGAACTCAACTGAACTGATTCACCCCATTCTACAACTCAGCATCACTTCTATTTCCTGGATGTTTGATACAATGTTTACATTTCTTTGAACGTGTTTTTTGATTTGGATCTGACTTGTCCACTAGACTGTGGGATTCACAAGAACAGGAACCATGTCCCACTTGAGCCTAGCATAGTGAAAGTTGCTCAGTCATGTCTGACTGTGACCCCATGGACTATACAGGCCAGAATACTGGAGTGGGTAGCCTATCCCTTCTCCAGGGGATCTTCCCAACCCAGGGATCAAACCCAGGTCTCTCACATTGCAGGCAGATTCTTTACCAGCTGAGCCACAAGGGAAGCCCTGCCTCACATATGGTTAGACCAAATTCCCTAATTTCCCAGTTGCCCAGGACTGTATTGTCTTGTCCTGGCTGACCTGCCATTTTTGTTTATAACACCTTCTTAACTCTTATAGTTGTCTTTGTTTGGATGATAAATTATATGTCAGCTCATGTATAACAGACAGTCAATAAATATTTGTTGAATAAATGAATAAAGGAGAGGCTCTAAACACAAAGACATTAGAAAAAATATGTATAGAAAAAAGAGGAGAATTTGAATTTCAGTCCTATGACTCACTGACCAGCACAAAATATAAATACATATAGAAAGCTATTTCAGGGAGCAAAACTTGCCACCCCAAAATGTCTCTGACATGTGGCTTGTGTCTAGGTGAAACAAGCAGAGACTAAAGGACTCCAGAAGAAACTTTGACCTCTCCTCTAACTGCCTAAAAAAATTTAGATAGAGGAGCTGTTCCTGAAATAGAGCTCTCACTAGAGTTAGTTGCTGTTGTTTAGTCACCAAGTCATGTCTGACTTTGACCCCTTGGACTGTAGCTTGCCAGGCTCCCCTTTCCATGAGATTCCCCAGGCAAGAATACTGGAGTGGGTTGCCATTTTCTTCTCCTGTTAATTAAGAGAAATACTATTTTAATTGTACATTTCAATTAAATATTAATTTATTATGTATATTTAATATTTAATTGAAACTTACAATTTAAGTAGTATTTATCATAACAGTCCCATTTAAAATTACCAAATTAGAAAATTAATATTAGAAAAATAATAGTGAAAAATAACATTAAAACTGTTCAGAATTGGTTGTTTTTATACAGGTTTTTCAAGTTCTAAAAATTCACTTAAAATGGATATGTAATATGTGTGAGAAAGTATCTAGAATTTCTTTAGGATTTTTCACCTGTAAAAGTATATCTTTTGCCATATTTTGACATTGAGAAGTGTTATTACCATATACCATTTTGAAATATTAATTCAGCATTCACTCAGAAAAATATTGTGCCCACTGGTCATATAAATTTATGTGAATTATCTTGAGAAATATGTTAATTTTTTCTAAAATGCTTGAGATATTTAGACAGATACATTTTATAAGAAAGCTTTTAAAGGCAGACTTATAAAAATAACATTGCCGGGTGTTAATGAATAAGACGTGTTTTGATTTATAATCTCAGAATTTTCACTACATTTAAATGCAAAAAATAATTAGAAAATTATTTTACTTAATTAAAATACATTTTCTTATTAGTGTTTAAAGTACCAGATTTTATTTCTTCAAAGCAGAAGTTTAATTTAACCTTAATTTAATTTATTCTAGAAAATATTAAAAAATACCAAGGAAGTAGTATTTCAATGGACATATGTATTTGTTTTGTATATACTGGAATGTACATACATAGAGGTATGTATGTATACTTCAAAATCAAACATATATACATACTTGTCTTCCACACTCATCTGTACATACAAGCTTTGTGCATGTATGTGTGTACTCATGCACATTTACTTTTATATGTATATCTATCCAGGAATAATTTGTAATTTTATTTCAAAAAATAAACAACATAGAAATCTACATTAAGGAAAGTAAATGATAAAAGAGACATAGTTGCTTTTTGTTTTAACAATAAAAATGAGAGTTTATGTTTTGTTGGCATTAAAAATACTAATGCTATGTGTGGGTTGTATTTACAGAAGAAAATGACCTATAATAGAGACAGTTTGTTATAAAAAAAGTACATAGACTTTGGCATCAGACAGATCTGACTTTGAATCTGGCCATTTGTGTGATCTTGGAGAAGTTTGTAGCTCAATTGGTAAAGATTCTGCCTGCAATGCAGGAGATCTGGGTTTGATCCCTGTGTTGGGAAGATCCTCTAGAAGAAGGAAATGGCAACCCACTCCAGTATTCTTGCCTGGAGAATCCCATGGACAGAGAAGCCTGGCAGGCTACAGTATACGGTGTCACAAGAGTCAGAAACGACTTAGTGACTAAACCACCACAAAGAAGTTATTTAACTCTTTATCTCCATCTGCTAAACTAATGCTACATACTACCGACAGTAGCACATTGCTAAGCAATAGTAGAGACTCAAAATGTAACTTCTGTACTCAGGGCTCAAACCTGTGGTGGTCAGATCAACCTATTACATTTTAAAGGAAATTCTTGAACCCAAGTACTTCCAGAGAATTATTAGGGTGATCTTAAAATTGTGTTCTGAAAAACTAGCAGTATTTAAGAACATTTAAAACTAAGATCATGGCATCTGGTCCCATCACTTCATGGGAAATAGATGGGGAAACAGTGGAAATAGTGTCAGACTTAATTTTTGGGGGCTCCAAAATCACTGCAGATGGTGACTGCAGCCATGAAATTAAAAGACACTTACTCCATGGAAGGAAAGTTATTGACCAAACTAGATAGCATATTGAAAAGCAGAGACATTACTTTGCCATCAAAGGTCCATCTAGTCAAAGCTATGGTTTTTCCAGTAGTCATGTATGGATGTGAGAGTTGGACTGTGAAGAAGGCTGAGTGCCGAAGAATTGATGCTTTTGAACTGTGGTGTTGCAGAAGACTCTTGAGAGTCCCTTGGACTGCAAGGAAATCCAACCAGTCCATCCTAAAGATCAGTCCTGGGAGTTCACTGGAAGGACTGATGCTGAAGCTGAAACTCCAATACTTTGGCCACCTCATATGGAGAGTTGACTCATTGGAAAAGACCCTGATGCTGGGAGGGATTGGGGGCAGGAGGAGAAGGGGTCAACAGAGGATGAGATGGCTGGGTGGTATCACTGACTCAATGGACATGAGTTTGAGTGGACTCTGGGAGTTGGTGATGGACAGGGAGGCCTGGAGGTTTGTGATTTATGCAGTCGCAAAGAGTTGGACACGACTGAGTGACTGAACTGAACTGAACTGAACTAAGGCATGAGAGCTAAAGCCTGAAACCAAAGAGTTGACATTTAGGAACATTTAGAAATAGTTGTTTTCTCTATTGGTCTGTTTGGGAGGATGGAATTATAAAATAGATCTTTGAATATCATATAAATAAATTAGACTTTATTACATACCAGACTTTTTTATGATAGATTGTTAGTCTATTCAAAATATACAAATTATACAATTAATATAGCATATAATATGGAACTATATTCCTGCATATTATAGGAGTTATAGTGAGAATATAAAAACTTTATAGCAAATAGGAAATCTCTCTAGTTTTAGAAATTGGGACAAATTATTGAACAATGTCCTAAAAAATAAGGTAATTTGATATCAAGAATACTAGGAAGCAGTTAATGAGGAAAGAAAGAAAGACATTTCTTACTCAGAGAAAGTAGTACAGAAGGAGATTGAATATATTAAAAAACATGAAAAACCAGAAGTTAATAAAGATCATATCTAATGGTAACTGTCTATTTAGCCAAGAAGGAAGTTCATTACATACCAAACACTACACTGTGCACATTATTTACAAAATGTCATTTAATATTTCCAACTACAGTGTGAGATAAATAAATTATTATTGCCTTATTGCAGATGAGAAAACTGAGGATTGGAAAGGCTAAGTAATTGCTAACAGTTACAATTTGATAGACCAACCAAAAATTTAGACTTGGAGTTATTTGACCTCTGAACTTCAGCTTTTAAGCATTATCCTCTACACCTTCTACACAGAGTACCAGATATTTTTTTCAATGTCACTTTGACACTGACATTTCAATTTGGATATTTTGGCTGTATATTTATGTGCGCCAACCATTCAATTAACAATTTGACAGGTGTAAATTTTTCCAGAAGATTCCTTGATCAATTTTCTATCCAGTGCCCCTAAAATGTTCACAGTTTTTTCCATATTTTAAACATTTTAATGTATTATTTTTATAGGAGTCTATTATTTTTCATGTAAATTATATAATGAAAATTTCATTCTTTCAGCTGATTTTTTAGATCCTCCAGTTATACAGGTTAAATTGTGACAGTATGCATTTTCATGTGTAGCCACTAAATTCTAACCAGATCGATTTTCCAGGTTTATAAATTGCAGATCTTAATAATATCACACAGTCTTAATCTTTTGTCAAGTTTAAATTTTACTGTATATAGTTTTCATCACTGCCCATTTCATTTTGTTCTGATTGTATCCCTGACATCTAATTTTTGAGGGTCAATATTTATAATATGCACTATTATTAAGATTTAACTTGAGTAAATTTTTAATTTATTGCAACATTCATTGATTATATTTTATCAATGTCATTTGTATTTTGTGTTGCTTATTTTTAATGTGCCTAATCTTTCCCAATGATTCAATAAGACCATCCTTATGTCAGAATGGCTAAAACTAAGCATCCTGCTCATGTTTCTCGGTTATAAAACCCTGGGGTTACATTTGAAAACTAGAGGAAAGTAGTGAAGGAACAACTACTATAACAGATGTAAGATGAGTTCAGCTGGAGACTTTTAAAAATTTCCTGACTATTGCTAAGGAAAAAATAATATCTTTTAAAGTGAGCATAGCATTTTACCAAATAGATTCATACACAAGTAATCCTTTTTTAATCAGATCAGATCAGATCAGATCAGGCACTCAGTCGTGTCCGACTCTTTGCGACCCCATGAATCGCAGCACGCCAGGCCTCCCTGTCCATCACCAACTCCTGGAGTTCACTCAGACTCACGTCCATCGAGTCAGTGATGCCATCCAGCCATCTCATCCTCTGTCGTCCCCTTCTCCTCTTGCCCCCAATCCCTCCCAGCATCAGAGTCTTTTCCAATGAGCCAACTCTTCGCATGAGGTGGCCAAAGTACTGGAGTTTCAGCTTTAGCATCATTCCTTCCAAAGAAATCCCAGGGCTGATCTCCTTTTTTAATAGTGAACATATTAAATTGTGTAATAGGCAGTGGTTTTTTTTTTTTTTTTTTTTTTGCTCTTCCATATCACTAATCCTATAGCTACCTCCCTATAATGTGTTACAATCCTCTTTTCCAAAGCATATAATAGATACCTTTCACCCGTTCCCATGTTTTCTGGAAAAACATTTCACTAATGCCTGCAAACAAATAATTTCAGCTACCATTTGTGTCTATGTATCCTTTTAATGCTTTGTTCCTCTTGTTCCCTCTTCGATATCTACTGCTGGACTTCTGCAGCTCATGCCAATTTTTAAAAATAACACCTTTATTGAGATATAATTCATGCCTTTAAAGTTTATCAAGATTTCCCCAAGAAATATCAATAATCTCAGATACGCAAATGACACCAACCTTATGGCAGAAAGCAAAGAAGAAATAAAAAGCCTCTGGATGAAAATGAAAGAGGAGCGTGAGAAATTTGGCTTAAAACTCCACACTCAGAAAACTAACATCATCACTTCACTTCATGGCATCACCTCATGGCAAATATATGGGGAAAAAATGGAAACGGTGACAGACTTTATTTTGGGGGGCTTCAAAATTACTGAAGATGGTGACTGCAGCCATGAAATTAAAAGACACTTACTCCTTGGAAGAAAAGCTATGACCAACCAAGACAGCATATTAAAAAGCAGAGACATTAACAACTCAAGTCCATCTAGTCAAAGCTATCGTTTTTCCAGTAGTCATGTATAGATGTGAGAGTTTGACTATAAAGAAAGCTGGGCGCTAAAGAATTTTGATGCTTTTGAACTGTGGTGTTGGAGAAGACTCTTGAGAGTCCCTTGGACTGCAAGGAGATCCAACCAGTCCATCCTAAAGCAGATCAGTCCTGGGTGTTCACTGGAAGGACTGATGCTGAAGCTGAAACTCCAATACTTTGGCCACCTGTTGTGAAGAACCGACTCATTGGAAAAGACCCTGATGCTGGGAAAGACTGAAGGCAGGAAGAGAAGAGTATGACAGAGGATGAGATGGTTGGATGGCATCACTGACTTGATGGATCTGAGTTTGAGCAAGCTCCAGGAGTTGGTGATGGACAGGGAGGTTTGGCGTGCTGCGTCCATGGGATCACAAAGAGTCAGATGCAACTGACTGAACTGAACTGAAAGTCTACACCTCAGTAGTTTTCAGTATATTCACATAGTTATGCAACCATTGCCATTTTCAATGTATAACTTTTCATCACCTCATAAGGACGCTCTACCTATCAGTAGCCACTTTCTAATCCCCCAACTTATGCAGATGTGGAAAACCACCAACCTACTTTTTCTGTACCCAGATTATTAAGCTATTACCAATATTTCATAGAGCTTCCCTGGTGGCTCAGATGGTAAATAATCTGCCTTCAATGCAGGAGACTGGGGATTGATCCCTGGATTGGGAAGATCCCCTGGAGAAGGGAAAGGCTACCCACTCCACTCCAGTATTCTTGCTTGGAGAATTCCATGGACAGAAGAACCTGACAGGATACAGTCCATGGGGTCACAGAGTCAGACATGACTGACTTTCACTTAACATAACTTAACATTTCATAGAAATGAAACATATAACACATGGTCTTTTGTGACTGGCTTCTTTTACTTAGCAAGGTCTCTTTTTCATATTCCTTTCATGTTGAAGCATCCATGTATTTTTATTTACAAACACTGTCACATTATACGTACATGCCACATTTTTGTTTATTCATTGATTGATGTATACGTGGGTTTTTCTACTTTTTGACTATCATAAATAATGTGGTTATGAATGTTTGTGCACATTTTTCAGTAGACATGATTTCAACTGACTGTGGTTAAAAGTTTAAAAAATGAAATACTGGTTTTCGGTACCATCAGTTCAAAACAAGTGTTTCCTAGAGTGAATCAAAGATTAGAGAAATGAATTTATGCCTCCATCTCAAATGTCATTTCAAATTATAAATTTCACTTTTCCAGAGAATGGATATTATTTCCAGTTTTGCAGGTAGTAACTAAGCTCTTGGAGAAGGCAATAGCACCCCACTCCAGTACTCCTGCCTGAAAAATCCCATGGATGGAGGAGCCTGGTAGGCTGCAATTCATGGGGTTGCTGAGGGTCAGACACGACTGAGTGACTTCACTTTCACTTTTCACTTTCATGCATTGGAGAAGGAAATGGCAACCCACTCCAGTGTTCTTGCCTGGAGAATCCCAGGGACGGGGGAGCCTGGTGGGCTGTCATCTATGGGGTTGCACAGAGTTGGACACGACTGAAGTGACTTAGTAGTAGTAGTAACTAAGCTCTGAATCAAGTCATATATCTCATGATCCAGTTGTAAAACTGGAACTGGAAAGCAAGTCTTCATAGATCAGCTTATCCACAATTTTAAATTCAAATATGGATTTGTAGGGGGTCAATGCGTATGAAAATTGTGTGTGATTTTCCCGAGGTATTACTCAATCCTGCTGGATCCAATGTCCTGATTTTATGATTAAATACAGACAATTAAATTGACAATAGAAATACTGACAAAGATTTCCAGGATGCTGACAAAAGCATATGGAAATGTTGATTCTGGTGTCTGTCTGGTTAGAAATGAAATCAGGATTTGACTTATAGGGAAAATAGAGAAGAGATCAATGGAGGGAGTCATTATATCAAATAACATTTTTGTTATAATAAATGTGAAGAAAAAGCACAAATTCAGGAGGTAATTATGAGGAAGATTTTGTATTTAACACCTTAGACAGGAAACAGTTAAACTAATATTTTACAATGGTGTTGTTCTTTTACCAAATAATTTAAATGCTTAGATTA
The DNA here is from genome assembly GCF_003369695.1 of Bos indicus x Bos taurus. NCBI lineage: Eukaryota > Metazoa > Chordata > Mammalia > Artiodactyla > Bovidae > Bos > Bos indicus x Bos taurus. Next base: position 56,219,400 of record NC_040077.1, read on the forward strand.
GGAAAAAAAAAATGAAAAGACAAACAGAATGCTTTAGAATCTCTGTAAAGACTCAAATACTCATTTCATTGTCGCAAAAGGTATAGGGTCATACACCAGATCATGTACACACTTTGCACATTGAAATCCTATGTTTGATTAAAGTGAAATGACTGATGTGTCCTTTGAAAATATTTTTTAAAAATCCACAATGGCATAATAGTGGCTTTTTGAAAAGCGATTTTATAGTAACAACTATATCTGCCCAATAGAAGAAAAGATGAGTACAAATGACAGGACTCTTACATATTCATATATAATCAATATCTTCTTATGGGAATGTAAGTTATTGGCCAAATGTGATGCTAATGCCCTTACACTCAGTTCTTGGACTAATGCTGATTTTTAAAGCTGAGATACTTTTGAAAAAATAGCTAAAAATTAAACAGCTGGGGAATCAGCATGTAGGGAGAAAAAGAACAAAGCTGCAAAATGAATTTACAAATATTACTAGAAGAACTGAGAGAAAGTTGCTGAGAAGTCCAATATCCAGTGTGCGCCACTGAATAGTAACTGTTTGAAAAATGTCTACAGTGTTCAACATTATTGTGACATACCTCGCCCACATTCCACCTCCCCTCTGTTTTCTCTGACACATAAAAGCATTGAGTAAATATGATTCTTACCCTCTAAGTTTACTAGGTTAGAAAGATGGAACACACAATATGTTATATCCTAATAAGCTCAATATCTATGAAATTGCACATTGAAATGGTGATCATGATATATTCAGGTTTAATAAGTAGGTAACAATTTTTTTTTTCCCTGAATTTCTTTGTGAAAAGATGGAGCCCTGTGAGGACTACAGCCTGTACAAAATAGAAGCAAATTGTTTTGGTTTTCATTTTAACTAAGCAGGAGGATTTCTAAGGCCTCACTAGGATACCTTTGTCCACATCAGCCTGCCATTATATTTTTGAAATTCATATTTTACTGACATTTGTATAATTAATGTAGCAGCCAACAATCAGATTGCATTTTGTTCTGTCATTTAAGCATTATATCACAAGAATAAAAACTTTTATACATGTTTATTCTGTCCTTCAAAACAAGATTTCTTCCATGTCTTTTCTAGTATCTTGTGAAGAGAAGGTAGTTAATACACCCTTTTTATTGTTGATATGAACAGTGAAGAGAGCAAATTTTGTGATATGGACACCTTCTTAATAGCACCAACTATTAAGAAAAAAATGTTTGGAAAGGAAAAAGTTTGTGATGTTACTTAATTATAATGCCAATAAGAAGGAAACGTAGGCCTTCTTGAATATGTACACATTTTCCCTTATGCAGGGAGAAAGAGCATAGTTTTACTTGTTGTATTCAGAATGATAAAATCTGGCTTATTTAGGGTTTAATTAAATATGAACATTATATTTATCCTTTCAATTAAATTGAGGTAAATAAAATCGTACATATGCATATATAATCACATAAAAAATACACAAGTACTCATAACCACCCTGAAACAATATAACAGAAAGGTGGTATACAAAGTAAAAAACTTACTTCAGGTAGATCAATAGATTGATAGATAGTCCAGAACAATATTTATGTGTGAATATGAGTTAAATGTTACAAAAAGGAGATATGCCCTGAATATTCAGGAAATATTGTTAGTCCCTTCACCATGTGACATATATTAAGGGTGGATATTATCACTCTCTGGTCTTACTGGGAACTGATTATTCATGTTCCTTTTCCACATTATCATAATCCAGATGATCACCTAGGTCCCTGTATTTTTTTTATTTTGGGCCTTAAGAGTATCTTGGGACATTGAAGTTAGCTACTCATGTAGGCAGTTCAGAAGGGGCTCATCACAATTTCAGGGCATACAGGCCACTTCTTCCGGGTGATGAATGGGGACCAGTCATTAGGATGAACTGAATAGATGAAGTAGCTCCTCCAAACAGGCTCTGGGATACCAGGTTGAAAGGCAAGGCAAGGCCTGCTGGTGTTACTCTGTTTTCAAATAGCACTTTGGCACTGACAGAAAAGGGCAAAGGAGGGATGAGTGGAGGCCATTCCCAGTGCCTACTCCCTGGTCCATCCAGATGACAGATCTCATCTCAAGCCTCAGAAACCTCTATGAAGGTCTAGGTCACTCACTTCCTTTGCCAACATCAACAGCACTTATCAGATGATCTAGGGAGTTTGTCTCATCTATTTCATCTTTAATTCTCTTCTAAATCTATTGCTGTAACATCAATTTAATTTGCTACATTGTTCTGAATCTTGAACACTTTTCCTTTTTTCAAATAAACCCAGTTGATTCATTTTTTTAGGTTTGGTTTTTAGAAATATCATTTCTAATGTAAGCCTCAAAACCTATTTTTAAGTAAAAACTGAACTGATTTTCTCTTTGCAGTTTCTTAATAAAACACCATTCCTTGGGTAGCCATGTGCATGTCTTTGACAAATTAGGAGAAAGGTCAATTAGTCAGGAATAAAGACACAGCAGGTTTTATGTATACCCACACCCTCACAAAACCTACAGTCTAGACATAATGTATGACTTTAAGAGCTTTTTTTTTTTTTTTCCACAATGCCTAAAATATTCTGAGAGATAGATAGAATAACCATAAAGTCATCAGGTCCAGCTGTGACATACATCACAGAAGTTAACTGAACTTAGCATTTTGGGAAATCTTAGAAAGCTTTATTCCAGTAAGCTCGTCCTTTGGCATCCATATGCTGAAAGGATTCTATACTATTATGAAGGGAATTATGCAGAGGCATTTAAAAGTAAAACTTTCTATTTTAAAAATCTGTCCATTTAGACTTTTGCCACAGTAAGAACTCTTATTCATCACCATTGCTTATAAAAGAATAAAGCTTTTGATGAACTTGTGAAATATTGGGAAGGCTAATTTTCCTCTATCCCATCAATCATTGTGCCAAGATTTAAATTTCATAAAAAGAACAACCATCTCCAAAAGCCTTAGCTCCTTAGATTGCATAGTTTTAATACTCATTTGAGCACTGCAATTTTGTGGATAGCATGGAAGACAGATTATAATTTTGTTTTTTTCTGTCGAGTTTTATAGTGAAGACTCTTGAATGGTTCAAATTTGATGTTAAAATGGCCTTGGTAAGTGAGGGTGCATGACTCCCTCATGAGGGTGTATATTATATTAACAAAAGGAGTAACATCGAACACCAATTCCATCCATAACATGTCGCTGATAATTTATGCTCAGCAGAAATAAAAGATAGTGTTTTAGAAAATGTGCAGGAGAGGCTTTTTTTTTAAAGATCAATTCATTATTTTTCTATTCATTTAACAAATACTAAATACTTATAATGGATCAGACTCTCTGTTTTATGAGGCCTAGTGATAAATCTATGCATAATTGTTTGTGTGTGTGCTTTGTTTGTTTTTTTGTTTTGTTTTTTTGGAGCTCATATTACAGTGAGAGACTGAGATAATAAATTGACTTAAATATATTCATCAAATAGTTATAAAACTTTAGATGCAAAATAAAACAGGACAAAATAGTGTATGATAGAAGCAAATGGAGTTAATGGGTTAGTCAGTAAAATATTTTTTAAGTATATAGCATTTGAGCAGAAAATCTAGGGTATGAGAACAGTGGAGGAATGAGTGTCCTAGGAAAAGTAACAACATGTGCAAAGGCCCTGAGATGGAAGCATGACTGATGAGTTGGGAAAAAGCAAGGAGTCCCATGTGGCTGGAAAGAGTCAGCAAGGGGAAAAGGAAGTTGATTAGATCAGAATGATGACTGGCACCAGACCATGTTGGGTCTTACCACATGGGAAAGGCTTTGTATTTATTCAAAGTAAAACTGGAAGCTATTATGGGTTTTAGGGCAGAAGTATGAAATAATATGTCCTTGTTTTAGAAGGATTAATCTACTTCTTCCATGGAGAAGATGCTGAAGGAAAGTAAAGGAGAAAAGGGAAATGTTTACAACTATCATAGCTCAGGGTATCACCTTATATGACTTTTAGAATGTAGTAAGCACTATTCAGGCTTCCCAGGTGGCCCTAGTGGTAAAGAACCTGCCTGCCAATGCAGGAGACACAAGAGAAGCAAGTTTGATCCCTGGGTGGGAAAGATCCCCTGGGGGAGGGCATAGCAACCCACTCCAGCATTCTTGCCTGGACAATCCCCTGGACAGAGGAGCTTGGCGGGCCACAGGCCATGGGGTGGCAGAGTTGGACACAACTGAAACAACTTGGCACTCATGAAAGCACTGTTCAGACACTGAAGCAAGAAAATAGCTTATTTCAGATTGGCCTATCAGAATGAAGTCCATGAACTGTCAAGTCGTTTAAGTGAACCAGCATAATTATGCGTGCAAGATGAGCCTAGGATTTGTATTATAGCATGAAGTCTGGGACAAGATGCCTTAGGACCCTGCAGTGTCCCAAGAGTTTCTACAACGGCCAAAAAAAAAAAAAAAAAGCCGGATCAGGGATGATTAGCTTTTTAATTTCTAATCACTAAAGTTGCAATCCATAATATTTTCCCCATAAGATTGTTTGGACAACAAGAAGGAATGGTCAAGAGATATTTCATATCATTTTTTTTCCTTAATGGTGGAAATATTTCGGTTCTGATCATTTATATATATGCCTTATAGAGAACACCAGTTGTGTCAATTCTCAAGCCAATTGAAACTGAGACAATACCACTATGTCACACAATAGCCAGTGTGGCAGACAATCAGTTACTTCCATTCATTTAATCAAATATATTTTTATTCAGGAAAAAAATGACCCGACATCAGCCACTTTCAAAATGGTTTTTGGTGCTATAAATTTGACATTTCCCATTCTCAGAGAGTTTTTCATCTTTTCAAACTTCATCATATGCCACTCTCCATTGCAGTTACAACCCAGTAAATCGTCACTAATAGGGTTGAAATCCTAGTACCACCACTGAGTCACCTGATCTGTCTATGGTTCCTCATCCTTAAACTGGTGATAGGAATTGCCCCCACCTATGCAGTAGTTGTGACAAAAGTGAGTTAGAACATGCCTCTCCAGAAAAGATAGCTCATGCTTATAACCACTAGGGATATCATAGTGCTTAATCAAGAATTAAAATGATTCTTAACACAAACCATGCCTCATCCTTAGATTGTTGTTGTATCTCTATTAGAATATGATCTACAATACAATTGCAACCAAAAATGACAGAAAAAACCCATAATATACATCAAGGATCAAGAAGATAATATACATATACAAGATATATACATATACACATGTATACATAATATACATCAAGGTCATCAAGGACAAAGAAGATCCACTACTAATTCTGAGATAGTATGATTATAATACACAACGAACTTTGTTAGGATTCTTTTAAAACTACAAACTCATGTTCTAATTACATCACTCTATATAATGCAGGTGTCTTTGGCTGAATTTGTGATTTCTTGCCTAAAGGAGTAATGCCAAATGATATTTCTTAGAGCATACACAAATGAGAATTAATTTTAGACTTTGGCGACCTGATTTAAAGAACTGACTGGTTGAAAAAGACTGATGCTGGGAAAGACTGAACGCAGGAGGAGAAGGGGAATGTCAGAGGATGAGACGGTTGGATGGCATCATCGACTCAAAGGACATGAATTTGAGCAGACTCCAGGAGCTGATGATGGACAGAGAAACCTGGTGTGCTGCAGTCCATGGGTTCGCAAGAGTTGGACGTGACTGAGCGACTAAACTGGATGTTGGAAAACTTTTCTAACCCACATTTTCCATATGACCAAATTTTACTGAGTATCAGATTGATCTACTTTTTAATTGGATTTTTAGAGGCCCAATTCTACTGGGCCATGCAACAGCAGTGAAAGAGAGACAGTAAAGCCAGTCCTGTCTTTTCTAAAACACTGCAGCGGTGCTGATGCCCAGGAAGGTCTATAGCAGTGTCGTCTAGTGCTGGGCCAGACTGAGTTCACATTGATCAGGAAAACTAAAGAGAAAGACAACAAATTGAAGAAAGAATGTGAACTCTAAAACAGCATTTAGGCAGAAACATAAATCCTTTGGGGCCAAAGATACAGCTTGAAAACTGTCTGAATTTTTTAACACCATACATCATCTTCTAATGTATGGAAATGCATATCAGAGAAGTTTGAAGAAAAATCTCTCAGCACATTCAAGCAGAGAATCAGAAGTTGCATACTCCTCAAGATCTTCTCTTGACTTAGGCCATTAAAAGAAGTCTTGGAGTTATTGAAATGACCATTTATGTTGACAGAGGTACAAGCAATGGAAAACAAACCATGAAGTTAAAGATCTCCTCAGGCTGAGACTCTCATCCATCCTCTGGTTAATAGCAATTTGTTTCCTACTTTCTTTCCAGATCATCATTCCTCTGTATGTGTTGCTGGAACTCTAGCACCATTTGCATCAAAATTAAATTCCCCAAATTCTTCCCTTAGGATGATCTCTGATCAGTCTTATGTCTTCTTTGTGTCTCTAAGTTGTGTAGGGATTCTGTAAGTTTGTACTTGCTTCTAAGAAGTATAACATAGCACTTCCCTTTTAAAAAAAATCCAAATCTTCTAATAAAAATATGCCATTTGTGAGCCAGATCCAAAGGTGAGTTCTTATTTTTCCTTAAAATTTCTGGTTCTGTTGATTCTTTGGGCTACCTTCTCAACCAAGTGGCTTTAGACTTCAACAAGCAATATCACACCCAAATGTGTATTTCCCACTGAATTAACAAAATGTTTTTCCATGAGAAAATTGAAGAGAAGTAGGTTGTATCTGTGGCTATTGCACTTATTGCCCAGGCTTAAACGAACTTTAGTTTCTTAAATAATGTGAAATATTGTTTCAGCAGAGCAGCTATTTGTATTTGAATATATATTTTATGCTATTTCCAGTTACCTGTTTCTTTTGAGAATTTTATGTATAAAACATGCATATATGTGTGTGTTTATATGATGAAATGAGAGACCTAAGTATGGATAGATATATGGATATACAGATATATATCTTGTGGCTCCTAAAGAATAGGCACTATAATTTATACTGCAACTTTATTACTTGCAAGATGAGTTGATGATAAACAATACTAAACATCTATAATGAGTAATTAAATGCATGAATACATTTTATATCTATAAAGGAATGATAAAGTAGAAATCATATTTTTATTTCCAACAGTTCTCAAATTATTTTGGCCATGCTTTATGCAGAGATTTCAAGAATTGCTTTCAAGAAATTATTGGCTGATGAATGTGTGCTGACCTGGAATTAATGCTTATTATTGAATTAACTGTATAATGCATACTACATAATCTGCCAAAAGCATTGATTCTTCCATTCTAAAGGTTTAAGAAGCTTTATACAGGAATCAATATTGATTTTTGTAGGTGTAATCTAGAGGAAATTTCTTGATTGTGAAAGACTATTTTTCAAGGTGGCTCACAAAGCTCCTGGTTTCACTTAATGTATTGGTTGTAATAACCTCAGCTCAGTACCAGTTATTTGCAGAACACTGACTGCCAGAGATTATTGCTTCTAACAGTGGGTCTGTGTTTATCTCAGCTTTGTGTAAAATATCTATGAACTGGAAATTTATTTATGCTTTCAACACCCCTCTAATATGTAGCCAGGCTAGACAGATAGGTAGATTACTAAAAATGGCTTAAAGGAGATTCATGAAGAAGAGGAATGACCAAGGTTTGCCATTTTTATGGCAATCAGTGTGTCATTTCATGATCAAATATAGGAGTGAATCCTATTAAATTACTAATCAAGTGTTTACCTGTCCTCTTAGATATATATGTATATGTTCCAGACAACAAAAAGTATGAAACATCTTTATTTGCACCATATTTCTCATCAAGACTAGTAACTTACCCAGTGAAGGTTTCATCTATTATAATAAAGGTCATGAGATAGAGTATATAATATAGAAATAGAAATAGAATAGAAACATGAAACAGAATATATAATATAGAAGACTCAGACTACTGATGTGCAAGTGTGTCATTCTAGGCAATGAAAAGGTTTGTTTCTGAGCGTGTCTTAAAATGAAGTTTAATTACCTCAGCTCTAAAGTTATTACAAGCAAAATCCAAGGAAAATAATTGTAATTGCTATCTATCTAAGTTATACTGAAATAAAAGAGCATAATGAATGAATGTGAATGGTGATAATAATGTAATAAAGAATGTTTTCAACTTTGAGCCCATTACAAGTGGAATTGCTCTTATACCAAGCTCATCACAAATTTCTCTTTGCTGATAGGAAAACCTAAACAACTCAAATAATTTCTTTGTTGGCTTTAGTAATAATTATTTTCCTTTTGAGTTTTTGTCACATTACAGGCATTCTACTAAAAGATTCACAAATCATTTAATCTGCACAGAAACTGTATAAGATATATATTCTATGATCATACTTATCTTTTAAGGAGAAAAATAAGACTTAAAGAAGTGAAGTAGCTTATAATTTTAAAATAGAAAATTAGAAAGCTAGAACTCAAAATTGAGCCTTCAACCTTTATAACGCAAAGTTTTAGATTTACTGAAAACTAAGAAAATATTATGGGGAGTTCTTTTTTATCTCATACTAGTAATGAGATATATGTTGTAAGTAATGAACCATAGTTGGTTCATCAGTTCAGTTTAGTTCAGTCGCTCAGTCGTGTCTGACTCTTTGCAACCCCATGATTTGCAGCACGCCAGGCCTCCCTGTCCATCACCAACTCCTGGAGTTCACTCAAACTCATATCCATTGAGTCGATGATGCCATCCAGCCATCTCATCCTCTGTCGTCCCCTTCTCCTCCTGCCCCCAATCCCTCCCAGCATCAGAGTCTTTTCCAATGAGTCAACTCTTCGCATGAGGTGGCCAAAGTACTGGAGTTTCAGCTTTAGCATCATTCCCTCCAAAGAAAACCCAGGGCTGATCTCCTTCAGAATGGACTGGCTGGATCTCCTTGCAGTCCAAGGGACTCTCAAGAGTCTTCTCCAACACCACAGTTCAAAAGCATCAATTCTTCGGTGCTCAGCCTTCTTCACAGTCCAACTCTCACATCCATACATGACCACAGGAAAAACCATAGCCTTGACTAGACTTGGTTCATACTGATATATTATTATTAACTAAATTCTAGTTTGTTTAGCTTTCTCTCAGTTTATCATACTGTATTTTTTTTTCCATTGTAAAATTTTATTTGAGATGCCACATTACATGTAGTTGTCATATTTCTTTAGGCCCCTCTTTGCTGTGGCAGTTTCCCAGAGTTTCTTTGCTTCTGATGACCTAAAAGATTTTGAGGTATACTGGTCAGGTATTTTGTAGAATGTCCCTCAAATGGGATTTGTCCAATGTCTTTTTTTTCTCATGGGAAAACTGGAGTTATTAACTGGTAGGAAGACCACAGATGTAAAGTGGCATTTTCATTACATCATATCAAGCCAATATGCTATCAACATGATTTATGACTATTAATTTTATTTTTGATTACTTGGCTAGAGCACCATTTGTCTTCTCCACTTTAAAATTACTTAAAATTTATTTTTTCATTACGTACACTATGGATGAAAGTCATATGCACAGTTTACTACTACAAATAAAGAGTTATGCTCCCTCTCTTTGAAGGAATATTCATGTATCAGTAAATTATTATTAGTTCTTTTTGTGGAATAGTTATCTCTTTCCCCTAATTATCCATTATTCAGTTAATTATAATAGCTAATTTGTTAAGAACTAAACAAATTATAAACTAAAGAACTAAAGAGCCTCTTAATGAAAGTGAAAGAGGAGAGTGAAAAAGTTGGTTCAACATTCAGAAAACTAAGATCATGGCATCAGGTCCCATCACTACAGTGCAAATAGATGGAGAAACAGTGGAAACAGTGGCCGACTTTATTTTGGGGGGGCTCCAAAATCACTGCAGATGGTGACTGCAGCCATGAAATAAAAAGCCGTGTACTCCTAGGAAGAAAAGTTATGACCAATCAAGACAGCATATTAAAAAGAAGAGATATTACTTTGCCAACAAAGGTCCATCTAGTCAAGGCTACTGTTTTTCCAGTAGTCATGCATGGATGTGAGAGTTGGACTATAAAGAAAGCTGAGCACCAAAGAATTGATGCTTTTGAACTGTGGTGTTGAAGACTCTTTAGAGTCCCTTGGTCTGCAAGGAGATCCAACCAGTCCATCCTAAAGGGTGTTCATTGGAAGGACTGATGCTGAAGCTGAAACTCCAGTACTTTGGCCACCTGATGCAAAGAACTGACTCAATGGAAAAGACCCTGATGCTGGGAAAGATTGAAGGTGAGAGGAGAAGGGGACAACAGAGGATGAGATGGTTGGATGGCATCACCAACTCAATGTACATGAGTTGGAGTAAACTCCTGGAGTTGGTGATGGACAGGGAGGCCTTGTGTGCTGCAGTCTGGGGTCACAGAGTCAGACACAACTAAGTGACTGAACTGAACTGAACTGAATTTGTTAAGGTTTATTTTTTTATTGTATTGAGAAATTCTCCCTCTATTCCTAATTTGCTGAGAGTTTTTAATCAGGAATGGGTGTTGTATTTTATCAAGTGCTTTTTCTGCCTGAATGGATATGATTATGATTTTTTTTATTAGTCAGTTGATATGGTGGATTACATTATTTTGAAACATTGAACCAGCCTTTCATGCTGGAATAAATCCCTCTCTATTTTTATACATTGTTGGATTTGACTTCCTTGCATTTTTTGAGGATTTTTGCAGTTGTGTTCATGAGAAATATTGGTCTGTACTTTTCCTTTTTTGTAATGTCTTTTTCTGATTTTGGTATTAGGGAAATGCTAGCCTTATAGACTATGTTACCAGTAGACTTTATTCTCCCTGCTTCTATTTTCTGGAAGAGATTGTAGAGAATTTCTCTCATTTTGCTCTTCAGTGTTTGGTAGAATTCACCAGTGAAAATATCTAGGTCTGGTGCTTTCAATTTTGGAAGATTATTGTTGATTCAGTTTCTTTAACAGATTACTGATTTTTCCCTTGTGTGAGTTTTAGTAGTTTGTGGTATTCAAGAAATGCTCCCATGTCATCTACTTTATCAAATTTGAGGGCATAGACATTCATATGTTCATAGTATTTATTGATTATCTCTTGAATATCTCTGGAAACAATAGTAACGGCTCCTCTCTTGATGTTAGGAATTTGTACTAGATCCCTGTATTTAAATAAACATACTAGAGGTTTATAAATTTTATCTATCTTTTCAGAGTTTGTTGATTTTCTCTATTGCTTTCCTATTTTTCAATTTCATTGACTTCTCTAATTTTTATTATTTCTTTTCTTTTGCTTTTCCCAGGTTTAAATTATTCTTTTTCTAGATCCCTAAAATAAGAGCTTATATTATTGATTTTAGATTTTTACTTTCTAACACGCATTTAAAGCAAAAATTTCTCTCTAAACATATGATTTATTGCATCCCACTATTTTGATAAGTTGAATTTTATTTAGTTCAACTATTTGCAAATTTCTCTTAAATCTTTTTGATCTGTGTGTTATTTAGTGATGTGTTGTGCAATTTCCAAATACTGCATTTGGATATTTGTATTTCTCAATTCCTTTCTATTATTGATTTCTAGTCTAATTCTGTTTTGGTCTAATAACATATGTTGCATGATCTCTATTCTCATAAATGTGTTAGTGCATTTTATGGTCAAGAATGTGGTCAACCTTAATAAATGTTCTGTGTGAGACCTTAAGAAGAATGTGGATTCTGCTGCTGTAGAATGAGGTATCCTATAAACATCAATTAGATCAAATGAATGATGGTATGGTTTCAGGTCAACTACATCCTTACAGATTTTATGCCAACTTGATCACTGAGAGGCTCTGAAATCATCAGCTATATTAGTGGATTTGTGTATTTCTCCTTGCAGTTCTCTCAGTGTTTGCCTCGTGTATTTTGATCTTCTCTGATTATATTGCATATACATTGATATGTCTTCTTGGAGAATTGATCCATTCATCACTCTGTAAGGACCTTCTTTATCCCTGATAATGTTATTTTTTTTTGTTGTTGTTCTAAACTCTGTGTTGTCTGAAATTAATGTAGGTACTTCACCTTTCTTTTGATTAATTCTAACATGGTATATCTTTCTCCATCCCTTTACAATTAATCTGTGTCTTTATATTTGAAGTGAGTTTCTTACTCACTCATATAGTTTTATTTTTTAAATCCACTCTGATAATCTTTATCATTTACTTGGTATATTTAAACCATTCACATTTAAGGTGATTATTGATATAGTTTGTTTAAAATTTATGTTTCTAACTGTCATCTCTTTGTGTACAGTTGTTTATTTTTTTCTCCTGGTTTTCTGCCTTCTCTGGTTTTAATGGAGCATTTTATTTTCTTTTAACTTGCAACATATATTTAACACCAAGTAAATCCATTTTTTCACTAGAGGTTTTAGCTTATTAATCATTATTACTGTAAATTGCCCATCTAATTATTCTGAAATCTGTCATGTATTATTCTGTTTCTGTTGCATGCATTTTTGCAGATTTTGTTTTTCTTTGCCTTTTAGCATGGCTTGCAAATTTTTGAGACCAAGTAATAGCAAGTGAAGTGAACAGTCCTATAGTCTTTAGGTTTTATATTTAATCTTGCAAAGAGTCAGGCTGTGTTTATTGTTTGCTGTTATTTTAGGTATCTTTAGGCTTCTGTTTCCTCTAGCATCCTTGCTTTCATCTTTTTCCCTTTCAGTTTTCTCTAAAAACTCCTTTTTAAATAGAATCTAAGCCTTGTAGTTTTTACCCATCCTGCAACCTCCAGGTTAGATAAGACAGGACAGTAACTTCCCTTCCCCCATACAGAATAAGGCTCTTGTAAAATTCTTTCTCTTGTGGAGTGTGTATTTGAAAATTCTCTGAGTATACTTTTTTTTTTTCGTTTTTTTTTTCACTTTTTTTTTCTTTAATAGAAAATTATTTAATTAGTATACATGTGTTCCCCATCCTGAACCCTCCTCCCTCCTCCCTCCCCACACCATCCCTCTGGGTCGTCCCAGTGCACCAGCCCCAAGCATCCAGCATCGTGCATTGAACCTGGACTGGCATCTCGTTTCATACATGACGTTTCACATGTTTCAATGCCATTCTCCCAAATCTTCCCACCCTCTCCCTCTCCCACAGAGTCCATAAGACTGTTCTATACATCAGTGTCTCTTTTGCTGTCTTGTATACAGGGTTATCGTTACCATCTTTCTAAATTCCATATATATGCGTTAGTATACTGTATTTATGTTTTTCCTTCTGGCTTACTTCACTCTGTGTAATAGGCTCCAGTTTCATCCACCTCATTAGAACTGATTCAAATGAATTCTTTTTAATGGCTGAGTAATACTCCATTGTGTATATGTACCACTGCTTTCTTATCCATTCATCTGCTGATGGACATCTAGGTTGCTTCCATGTCCTGGCTATTATAAACAGTGCTGCGATGAACATTGGGGTACACGTGTCTCTTTCCCTTCTGGTTTCCTCAGTGTGTATGCCCAGCAGTGGGATTGCTGGATCATAAGGCAGTTCTATTTCCAGTTTTTTAAGGAATCTCCACACTGTTCTCCAGAGTGGCTGTACTAGTTTGCATTCCCACCAACAGTGTAAGAGGGTTCCCTTTTCTCCACACCCTCTCCAGCATTTATTATTTGTAGACTTTTGGATCACAGCCATTCTGACTGGTGTGAAATGGTACCTCATAGTGGTTTTGATTTGCATTTCTCTGATAATGAGTGATGTTGAGCATCTTTTCATGTGTTTGTTAGCCATCTGTATGTCTTCTTTGGAGAAATGTCTATTTAGAGCTTTGGCCCATTTTTTGATTGGGTCATTTATTTTTCTGGAGTTGAGCTGTAGGAGTTGCTTGTATATTTTTGAGATTAGTTGTTTGTCGGTTGCTTCATTTGCTATTATTTTCTCCCATTCTGAAGGCTGTCTTTTCACCTTGCTAATAGTTTCCTTTGATGTGCAGAAGCTTTTAAGTTTAATTAGGTCCCATTTGTTTATTTTTACTTTTATTTCCAATATTCTGGGAGGTGGGTCGTAGAGGATCCTGCTGTGATGTATGTCGGAGAGTGTTTTGCCTATGTTCTCCTCTACTTTTAAGTGGTTATTTTGCTTCTTCCCCTGCCAGAAACATGAGCTTTTTTTTTTTTTTTTCAAATGATTCTTCAGTATGAGATTGTGGTGGAGTTCCTAGAAGTAAAACCTGCAGAGGTGTTGAGATCCCTTAAGACTGGATTGTAGAAGCCTCTCATTCCTACTTTAATTTACACTCCAACAATTCATTAAAATTACTTAAGTTCTCCTAAATGTTTATGGCTCCAGTGGCTTGTGTTCTTGGTAAGCTGACCTCAGCTGTGATTATATTTTCCTTTCTTTCCAGATTTCAGATTGATGGTTTGCCTTGTGACCTCTTTTTTCTGATTGGTGCAAGAAAAGTTGTTGATTTTCAGTTTGTTTAGCTCTTTTCTTACTGTAAAGAAGAAAAGGTTATCTTTCAAGCTCTTTATCTCTTGAAGCTGAAATAGAAGTCTGAGCCTTTTACTCTTAATCACTGTGCTCTCCTCCAATGGCCCAAAAACTTTATCATGCATCAGTATCTCCTGGAGGACTTGTTAAAACTGAGATTACTGTGCATAACTCCCAAAGTATCTAATTAAGTAGGTCTATGGTAGTACTTGAGAATTTGCTTTTCTTAGAAGTTCCTAGTTAATGCTGATGCTACTGGTCCATGGACTGCACTTTGAGAACTACTCTTTACTATTTTAGTGTCTGACCTTAATTTATTTGTAATCATGAGAGTCGCATAATGAAGAAAGTGAATGGTCTAATCAACCTGCTTCTTGAGTTTGACTATGTTGTCATTACTGTATTGAAATCATCCCTATGTCTCTGTTATCCTTGTCACAGTACTAATTATTGTGATTTTTGCTGAACAAGAAAGGGTTTTAGCACTATCAGTGCTTCTTTCTATATACTTCTTTGATGAATTTTTGTAATGTAAAAATATTCATTGTGAAATAATCAGCATCTCCAGGAAGGTTTTGTAGTAAGTTTGGATCCTATTTCAGAGAAGTAATATGACATGTAAAATTTCTTTTTGGATTCAAATGTACACATCAATATTGATGTGTACATTTTATATATAGTTTGAATTTTTTTTTTAAATTTAGGATATGATAGAAGTTTTGTCTTACATCTGCATCTGTGGACAAGTTCATTATTCAGACAATTACATAGTACTCCATTGTGTGAGCAAGCTATATTTAATTAACATTTTTTTAATGTATGGACTTTAATCCATTTAGAATACTTCTTTGTTACCAAAATTATAGCACTTGACCTTTGTATACACAAGTCTTTCTGTTCCTACTGGCTTTGTTGTTGTATACTGCTGCTGCTGCGTCGCTTCAGTTGTATCCGACTCTGTGCGACCCCAGAGACAGCAGCCTACCAGGCTCCCCCGTCCCTGGGATTCTCCAGGCAAGAACACTGGAGTGGGTTGCCATTTCCTTCAATGCACGAACGTGAAAAGTGAAAGTGAAGTCGCTCAGTCATGTCCGACTCTTAGCGACCCCATAGACCTCAGCCTGCCAGGCTCCTCCACCCATGGGATTTTCCAGGCAAGAGTACTGGAGTGGGGTGCCACTGCCTTCTCCGTTGTTGTTGTATAAATTCCTAAAAGTAGAATTTTTGAGTGAGAAGTCATATGCACTTATCTTTACTAAATAACAATATAAATGATGGTATGAGAATACCACCTGTTCTCCATTATTAGCCTACGATGTGATAAAGTTTTTTGAACTTTGCAAATCTGGAGATTTATTATAAATGCAGCCTAAGTACTTGGATAAGCCTGAAGATTTATACTTTACTGTGTCCTGTGTTCTACTTTTCTCTCTCTCCTCTCTCTCTCTCTTCCCATCCTTTCCCAGATTTTCTCTCTCCCTCTCATCTAGATGCCATATGAAATGTTAAGCTTGGTTGTGAAGGTCACAATTTTTTGTCTGATCTTTTCTAGCAACCTGTGCCACACTATTTTAGAGAGAACACTTAATGGGAAGTGCTTACAAATGATTTGGTGCCTCTGTCTCCTATGCTAAGGCCAATGCTTTGTTTTCACTGCATAAAACTGTTCAGTTTGGGACCCTCTCCACTTCCTAAAAGACATAAAATGATGTCTCTCAGTTAAATTTCAGGATGCAGGCAGAAAGCCTACTTAATCAAATTTGTTTTTCCTTCCCCCTTTTGCCATCTAGCTCCAGTCTGATCTCCTGTCTATCTTATATAACTTTGATGAAAGTGGCAAAAATTGTCTTATACACAAACATTTCATGACACATTTCCCCATAATCGAGAGCAAGTTTAGCAGGCGGTTTGCCTTCCATGTGTCTACAATTAATTAAACTGGAAAACGTGTGTCTGTGGTATTTGAGTTCCTGCCCCTCACAGCCTGACTGCCTTTACTAAGCCAGTGTCACATTTTATTATTGAAGCACCTCTGGTCCAAAACAGCGACTGGATCTGCAGCTTTAACGTCCATACAACTGACTGGCAGTAGGAACTTTTTTTCCTTGGAGTTATGGGATACATTGAACCCCTTGGGGTGCTGTAAGATGATCTAGTTCCACTTTTTCTTGAAGATCTGTGTAGTTGGCTGTTTTTCAGATGCACCATAGCACTTAAAAGTAGAAACCAGATCAAGAATTAAATTCATACCTATGCCCTTTTTAAAATCATGTTTTTCGTAGTTGCCTCATTGATTTGTAGAAAACCCTTTGCATATGATATTAATCTTTTGTCAAATATTCAAACACACACATATATATTTCCTTAATATGTTATCTTTTCATTATCTTTATTTACTCTTTTCTTCCACGTGCTGTGCTTAGTCGCTCAGGTGTGTCCTACTCTTTGTGACCCATGGACTCTAGCCAGCCAGGCTCCTCTATACATGGGGATTCTCCGGGCAAGAATACTAGAGTAGGTTGCCATGCCCTCCTCCAGCTTTTTTCCATACAGAAGTTTTAAATATTTAGGTCCAAAAATTTGCTAATCTTCTTTCATGGATTCTAGTTTTTTCATCAGATTTAGAAAAAAAAAATTCTAATATCTGCAATTAACTTCAAAATATCTTCCCTGACTTTAAAAAAAAATGCATTTATTTACCTTTAATAGGTTTATTTTTAAAGTTGTTTCATGATCACTGAAAAATTAAGCAAAATGTACAGAAATTTCCATAAATATCCTCCCTTCTCTCCATATATACATAAAACTGCCCCTACTCTCAATATCCCACACCAGAATGATATATTTGTTACAATCAATGAACCTACTTTGGTATGTCATTATCATCCAAAGTCTATAGCTTACATTAAGATTCACACTTGGTATTATTCATTCTATTATTTGCAACAAGTGCAGCATCATACAGAATAGTTCACTGCCATAAAAATCTTCTGGGTTTTGTCCATTTATCCCTTCTTCTTCTGTTACCTCCTCTTTCAACAACTGATCTTGTTTTTTTTTTATAGTTTTTTTTTTTTTCTTTCCAGAATATCATATAGTTGGAATCATGGAATATGTAGCCTTTTCTGATTGGTTTCTTTCACTTAGAATATGTAGTTAAGCTTCCTCTATATTTTATTTTCATGGCATGTTACTCCCTTCTTTTTTAACACCAAATGTTATTCCATTGTCTGAATGCCACAGTTGATTTATTCACCTACTGAAGGATATATTGGTTACTTCTAGTTTTGGCAATTATGGCTAAAGCTGCTACAGACCTCCATGCGCAGGTTTTTGTGTAGACATATATTTTGACCTCCTTTGAGTAAATACAAAATACTATAATTACTGGATCATATAGTAAGAGTGTGCATAATTTTGTAAGACACTGCCATCATGCTGTTCGGAGTGGCTGTACAATATTGCCACCAGCGAGGATCAGGAGTTCTTATTGCTCTACACTGACATCAGCATTTGGTGTTGTCAGTGGTTTAAATAGCTTTTCTAATGGTGTGCGTTGTTTTATGGCTTTACTAATAGGTGTGTAGTGTTGTTGTAAATACACATTTCCTTATGGCATATGATGTTGAATACATTTTCCTATGCTATTTGCCATATGTGTATATTCTTTGGTGAGGTGCTTATGCAGGTACTATGCCTATTTTTAAAGTAAACCTACTTTCTTACCATTTAAGAGTTCTGTGTGTATTTTGGATAACAATCCAAAGATCAAATGTATCTTTGGCAAATATTTTATCCCAGTGTGTGGCTTGTCTTCTGCTGACGCTGTCTTTTGCAGAGCAGAAGGTTTTAATTTTAATGAAATTTAGTTATATCAACTGTTTCTTTCATGGATTATGCCTTTGGTGTTTTCCACTACTTCTAAAAAGTATTTTAGTTTTCTTGTTGTTTCTATTGTATCTAGTTTAGAAATATATCAAGTAACTGATTTTCCCCCTACTAATTATATTGATTAAAAATTAAAGCATTAGTATCTGACTTGGGTTATTACATAGTCAACTCAGTTGTTTTCACCCTTTTCCAAAGCAGTCAGGTTGTTAAAACATAGACAAAACAGCTGCTAACACTTCAGTTCAAAACCTTCCAAAGATTTTTCATCTTCTACCTACACGGTTCTGCAGGTGTTCCCTTCAGTCTCATATGCTAATACTTTTCCTCAGTTTTCTCTTATTCTGTGAATACCTCAAAAATTCTGATTTCAGGATGTTGCCATTTCAGGGCTGTTTCTTCCTTCTAGAATGTTCTTACCTTGATGTAGTTCAGTCACTCAGTCGTGTTTGATTCCTTGTGACCCCATGTACTGCAGCTCGCCAGACTTCCCTATCCTTCACCATCTCGGGCAGCTTACTCAAACTCAAGTCCATTGAGTCAGATGCCATCAAACCATCACATCCTCTGCCATACCCTTCTCCTGCCTAAATCTTTCCCAGCATTAGGGTCTTTCATGAGTCAGCTCTTTGCATCAGGTGACCAAAGTATTGGAGCTTCAGCTTCAGCATCAGTCCTTCCAATGAATACTCAGCATTGATTTCCTTTCAGATTGACTGGCTTGATCTTTTTGCAGTTCAAAGGACTCTCAAGAGTCTTCTCCAAAACCACAACTCAAAAGCATCAATTCTTCAGCATTCAGTCTTCTTCATGGTCTAACTCTCACATCCATACATGACTACTAGAAAAACCAGTAGCTTTGACCAGAGAGACCTTTCTGGGAAAGTAGTGTTTCTGCTTTTTAATGTGCTATGTAGGTTGTTCATAATTTTTCTTCCAAGGAGCAAGCATCTTCTAATTTCATGGCTGTAGTCACCATCTGCAGTGATTTTAGAGCCCCCAAAATAAAGTCTGCCACTGTTTCCACTGTTTCCCCATCTACTTGCCAAAAAATGATGGGACTGGATGCCATGATCTTAGTTTTATGAACGGTGAGCTTTAAGCCAACTTTTTCACTCTCCTCTTTCACTTTCAAGAGGCTCTTTAGTTCCTCTTCACTTTCTACCATAAGGGTGGTGTCATCTGCATATCTGAAGTTATTGATATTTCTCCTGGCAATCTTGTTTCCAGCTTGTGCTTCCTCCAGCCCGACATTTCACATGATGTATTTGGCATTTACATTAAATAAGCAGGGAGACAATATACAGCCTTGATGTACTCCTTTCCCAATTTGGAACCAGTCTGTTGTTTCATGTTCCATTTTAACTATTCCTTCTTGACTTTCATACAGATTTCTCAGGAGACAGGAAAGGTGGTCTTGTATTCCTGTCTCTTTAAAATTTTTCCACAATTTTTGTGATCTACATAGTCAAATGCTTTAGCATAGTCAATAAAGCAGAAGTAGATGTTTTTCTGGAATTCTTTTGCTTCTTCTATGATCCAATGGATGTTGGCAATTTGATCTCTGCTTCCTGTACCTTTTCTAAATCCAGCTTGAACATCTGATATTTCTTGGTTCCCATACTGTTGAAGCCTGGCTTGGAGGATTTTGAGCATTACTTTGCTAGCATGGGAAATGAGTGCAATTGTGTGGTATTTTGAACATTCTTTGGCATTGCCCTTCTTTGGGATTGGAATGAAAACTGACCTTTTCCAGTCCTGTGGCCACCATTAAGTTTCCAAATTTGTCAGCATACTGAATGCAGCACTTTCACAGCATCATCTTTTAGGACTTGAAATAGCTCAGCTGGAATTCCATCACCTCCACTAGCTTTGTTTGTGTTGATGCTTCCTAAGGTGCACTTGACTTTGCATTCCAAATGTCTGTCTGTAGTTGAGTAATCACACCATTGTGGTTATCTGGGTCATGACTATCTTTTTTGCATAGTTCTTCTGTTTATTCTTACATCTTATTCTTAATATCATTTGCTTCTGTTAGCTCCATACCATTTCTGCCCTTTATTGTGCCCATCTTTATATGAATTATCCCTTAGTATCTCTAATTTTCTTGAAGAGGTCTCTAGTATTTCCCATATATTGTTTTCCTCTATTTCTTTGCATTGTTCACTTAGGAATGCTTTCTTATCTCTCCTTGCTATTCTTTGGAACTCTGCATTCAGATGGATATATCTTACCAAGAAATCACAATTTGTTCCATCTCTTTTAGATGACTTCCTAAAACATGCCTTCTCTGATCATCCCATCTAAAAGAGTAAACTTTGAAACCAGTATTTCATAGTACTTTTTATCACCAACACAGTACATATTTGTTTGCTTATTGTTCCTCTCCTCCATATGGATTAGAAACCCCTCTTGTTAACTGCTATAGCCCAGTCTATTTAAGGGTTAAGTGTATAACTGGTTAAGTACAAAACTCCTCTGAGGATTTTTTCTACCTCATAACCATCCTAAAGGATATTATCTGGAGTAGGGATGGGAGTGTGATGAAAGAGGTTTACTAAATAAATCATAGTTGAGGGATGGCATCCTATTTGATGATAAAAAGGTATTTGCTAAATTCCAAGTCCCAATAGTAGGAAGAAGTGGTGTCACTGCAGTTGCAAGTCAATGTTAACTGATAATGTTTAATTTTTAAAATTCAGGGAGTGGGGTGCATCAATAAGTTTCAGAATTCAGAGGAAAAGTGTTAATAACTTGCTTGGTCCATACAGCTTGCTTGCCTTGGGTTAGACCTACAGACTTAAACCTCGTCGACAGTGATCCCTATCAAATTTAGCATATATTTTCCTGAGACTGAGAAAATAAAGTAGCACCTGAGATTTAGTCTTTTTTGAGTAATTATAAATTACATTTGTAATGGGTTCAATTATAACTAAGTTCAATTGGCTGAGTATTGCATTATTGTATTTCCAACATAGTTTTCAGAACCATAGTGCATTGCCAAGCAGTTTGGACATATGCTATTTTCCAAACTTTTTAAAAAATATTTTTAATAACATTTCCTAACACTATACACAAAAGTAAGCTCAAAATAGATTGAAGACCTATATGTAAAGCCAGACACTATAAAAATCTTATAGGAAAACATAGGCAGAATATTCTTTGACATAGTCATAGCAACACCCTTTTTGACCCACTGCCTAGATTAATGGAAAAATAAGCAAGTGGGACCTAATTAAAAGCTTTTACACAGATATGCAAGACAAAAAGACAACTCTCAGAATGGGAGAAAAAATTTTCAAGCAAAGAAACTGACAAAGGATTAATATCCCAAATATACAAGCAGCTCACTGTCAAAAAAACAAACAACCCAACCAAAAAATTGATAGAAATCCTAAATGGATATTTAGCCAAAGAAGACATACAGATTGCCAACAAACACATGAAAAAATCCTCACCATTGCTCACTATTCAGTTCAGTTCAGTTCAGTTGCTCAGTCGTGTCCGACTCTTTGCGACCCCATGAATCGCAGCATGCCAGGCCTCCCTGTCCATCACCAACTCCCAGAGTTCACTCAGACTCACGTCCATTGAGTCGGTGATGCCATCCAGCCATCTCATCCTCTGGCGTCCCCTTCTCCTCCTGCCCCCAACCCCTCCCAGCATCAGAGTCTTTTCCAATGAGTCAACTCTTCGCATAAAGTAGCCAAAGTACTGGAGTTTCAGCTTTAGCATCATTCCTTCCTAAGAAATCCCAGGGCTGATTTCCTTCAGAATGGGCTGGTTGAATCTCTTTGCAGTCCAAGGGACTCTCAAGAGTCTTCTCCAACACCACAGTTCAAAAGCATCAATTCTTTGGCGCTCAGCCTTCTTCACAGTCCAACTCTCACATCCATACATGACCACTGGAAAAACCATAGCCTTGACTAGACAGACCTTTGTTGGCAAAGTAATGTCTCTGCTTTTCAATATGCTATCTAGGTTGGTCACTATTAGAGAAATGCAAATCAAAACTACAGTGAGGTATCATGGCCATCATTGAAAAATCTACAACAATAAATGCTAGAGGGGATGCGGAGAAAGGGGAACACTCTTACACTGTTATGGGAGTGCAAATTGATACAACCACTGTGGAAAACAGTATGGAATTTCCTTAAAAACTAAAAATAAAACTACCATATGACCCAGAAATCCCACTACTGGGCATATACTCTGAGAAAATCATAATTCTAAAACACACATGTCTTTATTTTCTTGGGCTCCAAAATCACTACAGATGGTGACTGCAGCTATGAAATTATAAGACATTTGCTCCTTGGAAGAAAAGGCATGACAAACCTAGACAACATATTAAAAAGCAGAGAAATCACTTTGCTGACAAAGGTCCATATGGTAAAAGCTGTGGTTTTTCCAGTAGTCATGTACAGATGTGAGAGTTGAACCATAAAAAAGTCTGAAAGTGAAAATGAAGTTGCTCAGTTGTTTCTGACTCTCTGTGACCCCATGCACTATAGCCTGCCAGGCCACTACATCCACGGGATTTTTCAGGCAAGAGTACTGGAGTGGGTTGCCATTTCCTTTTCCAGAGGATCTTCCTGACCCAGAGATTGAACCCAGGTCTACTGCATTACAGACAGACTCTTTACCATCTGAGCCTCATTGCTGGTTAGCTCAGTTGGTTAGAGCATGGTGCTAATCATGCCAAGATTGTGGGTTTGATCCCCATATGGGCTGGAGGAATTTTTCTTCCTTACCACTCAAGGTGGTTACACATTTGTACCCTAGACTTATAACTCAGGTTGCTTTAAAAAAAAAAAATCTAAAAACTCTGAGGACTGAAGAATTAAAGCTTTCAAACTGTGATCCTGGAGAAGATTTGTGAGAGTCCCTTAGACAGTCAGGAGATCAAACCAGTCAACCCTAAAGGAAATCAGTCCTGAATGTTCATTGAAAGGACTGATGTTAAGGCTGAAACTCCAATACTTTGGCCACTTGATGCAAAGAGCCAATTCATTGGAAAAGACCCTGATGCTGGGAAAGATTGAGGGCAGGAGGAGAAGTGGGTGACAGAGGATGAGATGGTTAGATGGCATCATTGACTCAGTGGATATGAATTTGAACAAACTCCAGGAGATAGTGAAGGACAGGGTAGCCTGACCTTAAACATTGGTTTAGTAATACCGTGTCTAATTCCCTGTTTCTACCTTTTATGCAACTTGTGCTAAGGCTTTATTTTTCAAATATATAGATTTTCCTAGAGTGAAAGCTTTTCATGTCTCATTTATCCATTTCTGATTTCTGAGGATTTGATTACTGATGCCTTAAAATCAGAAGAGAAGCATTTTGAAATACTTTCAAAGATATAGTTAATAATTGAGGATAGTTATTTTAAATGTATGCAGTGGTTAACATGTTCTCATAGTTAAGGTACTCTTTGAAAAATGATTCCCTTTTAGGGGCATTATCAAATACAGAACTGATTAAGCAATCAAACTCTGTTCTAGTTTCAGAGCAAAATGTTAGCCATTCTGCTATTCATTCTATCTTTTATTACACCTCATTATTGCCTCTTTAGATTCTTTCTTTCTGTTCCGAATGATTTCCTGCCTTATGGCCATCTAAGGAACATAGTGGAAGGGTAAAGAATTAATTAAAGTTCTAATGGTGCAATTAGTAGTAAGTGTGAACTGTTAAAGCATTTTCTCAGATGTTTTATAGCTTGTGAGACATCATCTTCACCTCAGCCGATGAACACTGACCACCTGTTATCTATTACCATAATATTGGACAAGCAGACTGACAGAAAGCAATCTGGTCTCCAGTGATTGGACCACTGAAGCAATTGACAGGCAGTTTCCACAAAGGTAAACTGTGAAAGTTAAATGAGATGGTAAATAGAAACTCAGGCAGGTGTTTAATGGAGAAACCATTAAAACAACCCAGAAGTTGTAAAATGAATGTATTGTTTATGCATGTTTTATAGTATTCAGTTTGTTTCAGTATTTGAAGACAGTGACTTTAAAACCAATATCCTATGTCATACATTCGTAATTACCTATATGAGCTGATAACTCGAGTCAAGAAGCATGCTGTACTCAGTGAAGAAAGTCTGTTGCAAAAGAAGTTTGTTGGCCCTCAACCAGTTTAATTTAAAATGTAAAAGTTGTTGGTTATGCTTTACACAAAATAGAAGTTTTCTCTTAAATTTGATGAAGTAAATACACTTACAGAGAAAATAAGTTAACTCAGAAAGGAAAGCATGAATTAGCAGATTTCTTTGAATTAAGGGCTATTCATTGCTATCACATCTTACAGGATTTCTTCTGGGTGCTGAATAGCACTGAATTTCTAATATGCCTTCAATTATTGATTTGTTGCTTGTCTGTTCTCTTGGAAAGTCAGATGAAGATCAGTGTGACAGTATTTATAGGCTGCATCTCATCTGAGGGATGTAATCTGTCTTCGTTAAGTTCAGTAAAAGTGATAGATGGCATTTGGCAGTGTAATGATGTGATCACTGTACCAGCGCCTCTCTAAATCATAAGCTGTTGCTTTCTGTTGTGTAGATATTTAATCAGTTATACACCCCATTACTGATTTAATTCAGAATGTCAGTAGCAGGTGAATAATGTGCATATTTGTATATTAATATCATATTGTATTAATGCTCCCTTCATTTAAGTGTGCTATTCATTTGAAAATCATAAACTGTTGCTTCATGGGTCGAATAAATTTAATCGAGATGTTAGGCATCTAACACCTTCAGTGTTAATCGGTGTG
This sequence comes from Bos indicus x Bos taurus, assembly GCF_003369695.1. NCBI lineage: Eukaryota > Metazoa > Chordata > Mammalia > Artiodactyla > Bovidae > Bos > Bos indicus x Bos taurus. The sequence goes on from NC_040077.1 coordinate 56,244,589, forward strand.
TCGGTAAAAGAGTGTGTTCCTTTATATCTCTGTTCATGCTTTCTTGACAGAACAGATTATTTCATGACATCAGTATACTTGCTATGAGTGATGAAAAATTCTATTAATGTATACCCAATAAATGAGCTTTAATTTTAAGATTACAATAGAGGAGTAGAGCTCTAAGAAAATAGTTCTAGAGCACTATTTTAATATAGAAAGTAGAAAACCAGCAACTGTTTAATGGTGATATACTATCAAAACCACACCAGAAGTTCATCAATATTCCTATTACTTTCACTAAATTTTGTGTTAATTTTAGACTGTAGGATGAATTTTATATTAAGAAATCTGGTTAACAATATTGAAATGAATTTAGGGGATGAACCATCTGAATAACTACTATTTATATTTCACATTTCTGCTCTCAAATATATTGTTTATATGTTACAATACAGACTAAATATTTTTAAAAATTGTCTTTTTTAGGAAAACTTCATGGCATCACTATCTTTTGAAGACCTTTATACTAACTTTATAGAATAACATGTTTATTCTAGCACTTAAAAACTTAGAATAAACATCCATAGAAAAACTTGAACACTTTTTCCAATGAAGTTTCATGACTCCACATAATTGAGAGGAAAATAAATTAATTTATAAGCAGACCAATACATATTCTCTCAACATTACTTTCTTCTAGACATATAAGCCAAGTAGATATTTGTGACATTTTTCTAAAGGGAGCTCCAAGTCTTCTGGGAACTTCCTCTAGGAAGTATGTAGTACAGTTAAGCAGTTGTGCATAAATGATACTGACTGATAGACTAAAAACATTTCAGCTTAATCTCATTGAACTTTAGAGCCTTCATTCTCCTGTCTTTCACTCTTAAACAACTCAATAGCTGTCATTTTTTATGTCATCAAGTTCTGATTGACTTAGAGTGGACAAACAGCCTTGTACTAACGTGACAAGCTATATTCCTAAATTAATCAATTCATTATCTTCTCAAATGTTGACTCTTAACCCTCAGAGTGAATATGATTTACTGTGATGACTCAAATTTCAAAAATCAAAGTGGAAGAAAGAACAAAAGACAAATAAAGAAAAGAAGAAAGAAAATAAGCAAACTTCTGACTGTAACAGCCTGAAGGATTTTAATACATACATGAGGAATACATAATGTTAAAAATGACTATTTTAAAGGCATGAAGTTATTTAACCAATCCATCAATCTATCATATGTGTTTATTTGGCACTTTTTTGGTCATAAGAAGCTTCTGCATTTTCATTTATTTCAAAGACTTAAATACCATCTTCATTTTGTCTGTAAATCTTCTGTAATCCTAAAAGTGATAGAAAGATAGAGTGTTATTTTGTTTTACTTATAATGTATTGAAAACCTCTGTATTGCCATAATAATGTCAACATTTATTTCTGTAATACTTCTTTGTAACAAACTGTAAAAGTTACATAGGAATAATCTCATGTATCTTCATTACATGCTTTAAGTTGTTAGAAAACTGCTGATTATTAACTCCATTTTATAAATAAGAAACAACGCTATATGATAGGTCCCTCCTGGTCACTCAGTCAGTCAACAACACCCAAAGAATGGAAAGTTAGTTTTCAGTCTTTGCTCAGGAACTTGGCAGCCCTGAAATTCACATGGGGTTTTCAGCACTACAGAACTTTGGCCATCCTATTACTTTTTATATTCATCTTTACTATTTCTGTGATTATTTCTTGCAAAGAAAACCCGAATAGGCTTGTATATATGTGTGTACATTACATACCTTCTTGAGTTGGACCTTCTATCTGGTGTCATTTGCATCAATAGGAGACAGAAGCAAATGAAAACTTTACTCATAGATCAAAGCATGGAGAGGTGTGAGCTTCTGCTCTAGAGTCCAGGCTCTTCCCCAGAAGGCTGTGCTTTCTCGTCATCGGAAAGGGGACAGAATTCTCGCCAGATGGGTACAGCTGTGCTGCTCAGGCTCCAGTTAGCAATGTGGGTTGCAGTTTCTGCACAAAGCCCACTGCCACCATCCTAACTTGGGGTGCTGTAAGAGCTGCCATAAGAGGTGTCGCGAAGGACTCCTCTGCACATAGCCCAGACCGCACACTGTCAGTGCAGCAGTTTCACACGAGGAACTCTGGTCTGCAGTGTCAGGTGTGAGCTTTCTCCACGTGGCACCCTAGGAGCAATGAAGCTAGATGAAGCACAAGAAAAAAAAAAAAAGAGGTTAGACTTTATTTTCTTGTTCAGATTTTATGTTTATTTCCTGGGAATTTTTAATGGGCTTTGCCAGTGACATATTATATGTATATATACACACATGCTTGCCTGTGAGTGCGTGCTCAGTCATGTCCGACTCTTCGCAACCCCATGGACTGTAGCCTCCCAGGCTCCTCTGTCCATGGAATTTTTCCATGCAAGAATATTGGAGTAGGTTGCCATTTCCTATTCTAAGGGATCTTCTCAACCCAGGGATTGAACCGAGTCTCTTGTGTCTCCTGCATTGGCAAGCAAATTCTTTACCAACTGCGCCACCTGATATAGACACATACATACTATTAGATTCTAAATCTTTGTCAATAAATGATCATCAAATTACATAAACAATCCACACTCAATTACACTAAAATATTCAATTTTAGTTACTTAAGGTGAGAACTGATTTCTGGGATGTACAGGAATAAGAGGCCACATATGTCCAAATGACCTTATATGCCCAATTTCATTGGAATAGTGGTTTACTATTGGATAATCTTATTACAAACAAAAAATAATTACCTCTTCTTCAGCATTTGCATATCATTTTAGATTTTAATTTCATTATGGTCTTTAAGCTCCAGTCCCCAGTACTAACTCAAAATAATAGGATGGTCGTTTCAGCCCAGTTGGAGAGGACTATCTTCTCAACAGCTTCCCATTACCCTACCCATTCCTCTGTACTCCTAACCTCAAGCTCATCAACAAGAAAACAAGCTTTCACAACTTTGTTTTGAAAATCTTCTGCTTTGGCAGTGATTTTTAAGTTATACACCTTAAGTTATTCTGTCCTGAATATTATTAAGGCTCTTCTTCTTATTCTTTCTCTTTTGCTTTTCCACCTTGTTCTGGCATGAAACAAATAAATTTTTCCTTTGATTTCTATAAGTCATACCTTTATTTCCTACTTATTTTCTCAACTCTTACTGTCTAAAAGAGTGGTAAAGTTTTATTAGATTTTTCAGTTGTATATTTTCCATGTCACATTTTTTTTTAAATTTTCATTCAAAAGCTATGAAGTTTGCTGTATTTATTACATCCTGCCTGCAATGCAGGAGATGTGGGAGATTCAGGAGATATGAGTTGCATCCCTGGGACAGGAAGATGCCCTGGAGGAGAAAATGGCAACCCATTCCAGTGGGTTGCCTGGCAGGAAACAGTCCAAAGTGTCACAAAAACTTGGACATGACTGAGTGACTGAGCATGCATGCATGCTATGTATGCAAAAAAAAAAAAAGGAGCAAAATATTCATTTTTTACATTACACCATCATTTTTTTTCGTTGAGAGATTTGATAATTGTGACACAGTCCCAAATCTTTAAATGTCATCCTCATTGCTTTGCAACTGACTTTATTATTTTTTTTAATTTTTATTATTATTATTTTTTTTAATTTTATTTCACTTTTAAACTTTACAACATTGCATTGGTTCCGCCATACACCGAAATGAATCCGCCACAGGCACACACGTGCTCCCCACCCCTAACCCTCCCCCCCCCACCACACCATCCCCCTGGGTCGTCCCAGTGCACCAGCCCCAAGCATCCAGCATCGTGCATCGAACCTGGACTGGCAACTTGTTTCATATATGATATTATACACATTTCAATGCCATTCTCCCAAATCATCTCACCCTCTCCCTCTCCCACAGAGTCCAAAAGACTGTTCTATACATCAGTGTCTCTTTTGCTGTCTCGTATACGGGGTTATTGTTACCATCTTTCTAAATTCCATATATATGCGTTAGTATACTGTATTGGTGTTTTTCTTTCTGGCTTACATCACTGTGTATAATAGGCTCCAGTGGAACTGACTTTAAAAACAAACAGACAAGCAAACTTATTTTCCCTATCTTAATGTGATTACTTACCCTTTAAAATATTTTTCTTCCTTAAACTCTTTTTCTTAAGCAATATATCCATATGTGCAATAAACATTTGTGCATAAATATTTTTGTATCTCTCTGACTTACCACTGAATAGTAAATAATGGTGATGATAAATGAATGTTAAACAAGAAATTTGTTAAATGCTAAAAATTTGAAAGCTCAAATAAGACAAAAAAATTAACACTGAGGATATTTTTAAAAGGTTAAAAGGCAATAACTTGATTTTCAGTTCAGTTCAGTTCAGTTAGTTGCTCAGTCATGTCCGACTCTTTGCAACCCCATGGACTGCAGCACGCCTGGCCTCCCTGTCCATCACCAACTCCAGGAGTTCACCCAAACTCATGTCCATTGAGTTGGTCATGCCATCCTACCATCTCATCCTCTGTTGTCCCCTTCTCCTCCCGCCTTCAATCTTTCACAACATCAGGGTTTTTCAAATGAGTCAGTTCTTCGCATCCCGTGGTCAAAGTATTAGAGTTTCAGCTTCAGCATCAGTCCTTCCAATGAATATTCAGGACTGATTTCCTTTAGGATGGACTGGTTGGATCTCCTTGAGTGTCCAAGGGACACTCAAGAGTCTTCTCCAACACCACAGTTCAAAACCATCAATTCATCGGCGCTCAACTTTCTTTATAGTCCAACTCTCACATCCATACATGACTACCGGATAAATAATATCCTTGACTAGACAGACCTTTGTTGGCAATGTAATGTCTCTGCTTTTTACTATGCTGTCTAGTTTGGTCATAACTTTCCTTCCAAGGAGCAAGATTCTTTTAATTCCATAGCTGCAGTCACCATCTGCAGTGATTTTGGAGCCCCAAAATAAAGTCTGCCAGTGTTTCCACTGTTTCCCCATCTATTTGCTATGAAGTGATGAGACCAGATGCCATGATCTTAGTTTTCTGAATGTGGAATTTTAAGCCAACTTTTTCACTCTCCTCTTTCACTTTCATCAAGAGGGTATTTAGTTCTTGATTTCAGCTTGTGCTTCATCCAGCCCAGTGTTTCTCATTATGTACTCTGCATATAAGTTAAATAAGCAGGATGACAATATACAATCTTGATGTACTCGTTTCCTGATTTGGAACCAGTCTGTTGTTCCATGTCCAGTTCTAACTGTTGCTTCCTTATCTACATACAGATTTCTCAAGAGGCAGGTCAGGTGGTCTGGTATTTCCAACTCTTTAAGATTTTTCCAGAGCTTGTTGTGAGATGAATGCAATTGTGTGGTAGTTTGAGCATTCTTTAGCATTCACTTTCTTTGGGATTCAAATGAAAACTGATTTCCAGTCCTGTGGCCACTGCTGAGTTTTCCAAATTTGTTGGCATAATGAGTGCTGCACTTTCACAACATCATCTTATAGGATTTGAAATAGTCAACTCGAATTCCGTCACCACCTCTAGCTTGGTTCATAGTGATGCTTCCATGATTTTAGCTCATGGGATTTCCTAAGCTTGTCATGCACTTATATTCTACACTGCATACCTATGTATGTTTGTGTTTTTTCCTCTATTTGAAAAATTTTAAAAAAAGTCTTCAATAAGTTTAAAAATATTTCTTCTTGGTAAGACTTTGGAGGATCATCTGTTTAGTTAAAGAAAACAGTAAATATCTCAGTAATGGTAGATTTTTTTCCAAGGGAGAACTTATGTTTTAAATTTTTTATGAAAAATAATCATAATTATTTTCTTGGCAATATGAATGTTAACTATTATCTGAGTAGAAAGCAATTTACTTGTTTTGAAAATGTGTTTGCTAAGGCTGAATACTGCTGATTATCTGAACATGTAGTCTTACATGCAATTTTAATTTTTCCTGGATCTGTTGAAGTATAAAGAGAAACATGAAGTAGAAAGAGAAATGATCAGAAAGAAGAGACCCTAGTATCAAAGTCACATCTTATGTTCTGTTGTAGAAAACAATTGGTCATTGAGAAATATATATTGACCTCTCTGAATCACATTGACACACTGATTTTTGTTTCCATAATGGACCTATTTAAAACTAGATTGGTGGTTAGTTGTCTTATTTTTATTATAATATAGCAAAGCCCTCCCCAAGTTTCTATTTTGTTTAATCACCTTTTACTTGAAATGTAGATATCTGTGTGGTATTCTTCAAAGTAATGTGCCACTTAAAATGCCCACCATCTGCATTTTGTTATTTTGAGAGTTTGAGGTAAGAAATATAAAATATCAACATTTGGGCCGTCAGACTGAAAGGACAGGGTGGTCTTTAGATTAAATAATGTAAACTCTTAAAATAGTAGCAAGCATATAGTAAGTGTTAAGTAAATGCTATCAATAGCTACTAATTAGGTATTTTATAAGCTTTGGGACTGCTGAGTCCCAAAAGTGTTCTTCTGTGACACAGATTAGCTAGCATGTGAATTCTCAATATGCACTTCATAAATTTGAGCTCTATTGTAATTTGAGTGAAATAAATGGAAGGTAGTGTTGCTACTTCCTTCAGTTTTCACAAAGTAATTTAATAGGGCAATTGGCTTTCAGGGCTTATAATCATTGAAGAAGAATGAAAGAAATGAAAGTTCAGGATACAGTATACTTAAATTGATAGAGGATAAAGTCATTCGACATATTTCATAAACTATTAAGGATGAAATTTTGGTTTCTGAAAAGTTTAATAAAGCTCGTTAAAATAATGTTGTGCCAGAAAAATTGTTAAAATATAAGTCAGGTAACAAATACATTTTTGTAGCAGTTTATTTCTTAATATTCATAATTCATACCTGATTCATTTATAAATGAAAAATAGCTTTAAAAATTAACATGAAAAATGTGAAACCTCATTAAATCATTCTTTAAATGCTTTGATGGAATTCCAGTTGAGCTATTTCAAATCCTGAAAGATGATGCTGTGAAAGTGCTGCACTCAATATGCCAGAAAATTTGGAAAACTCAGCAGTGGACACAGGACTGGAAAAGGTCAGTTTTCATTCCAATCCCAAAGAAAGGCAATGCCAAAGAATGCCCAAACTACCGCACAATTGCACTTATCTCACACACTAGTAAAGTAATGCTCAAAATTCTCTAAGCCAGGCTTCAGCAATACGTGAACCGTGAACTTCCTGATGTTCAAGCTGGTTTTAGAAAAGGCAGAGGAACCAGAGACCAAATTGCCAACATCCTCTGGATCATCAAAAAAGCAAGAGAGTTCCAGAAAAGCATCTATTTCTGCTTTATTGACTATGCCAAAGCCTTTGACTGTGTGGATCACAATAAACTGTGGAAAATTCTGAAAGAGATGGGAATACCAGACCACCTGATCTGCCTCTTGAGAAATCTGTATGCAGGTCAGGAAGCAACAGTTAGAACTGGACATGGAACAGCAGACTGGTTCCAAATAGGAAAAGGAGTACATCAAGGCTGTATATTGGCACCCTGCTTATTTAACTTCTATGCAGAGTACATCACGAGAAACACTGAGCTGGAAGAAGCACAAGCTGGAATTAAGATTGCTGGGAGAAATATCAATAACCTCAGATATGCAGATGACACCACTCTTATGGCAGAAAGTGAAGAGGAACTCAAAAGCCTCTTGATGAAAGTGAAAGTGGAGAGTGAAAAAGTTGGCTTCAAGCTCAACATTCAGAAAACGAAGATCATGGCATGTGGTCCCATCACTTCATGGGAAATAGATGGGGAAACAGTGGAAACAGTGTCAGAATTTATTTTTTTGAACTCCAAAAAAACTGCAGATGGTAACTGAAGCCATGAAATTAAAATATACTTACTCCTTGGAAGAAAAGTTATGACCAACCTAGATAGCATATTGAAAAGCAGAGACATTACTTTGCCAACAAAGATCAATCTAGTCAAGGCTATGATTTTTCCTGTGGTCATGTATGGATGTGAGAGTTGGACTGTGAAGAAAGCTGAGTGCTGAAGAATTGATGGTTTTGAACTGTGGTGTTGGAAAAGATTCTTGAGAGTCCCTTGGACTTCAAGGAGTTCCAACCAGTCCATTCTGAAGGAGATTAGCCCTGGGATTTCTTTGGAAGGAATGATGCTAAAGCTGAAACTCCAGTACTTTGGCCACCTCATGCGAAGAGTTGACTCATTGGAAAAGACTGATGCTGGGAGGGATTGGGGGCAGGAGGAGATGGGGAAGACAGAGGATGAGATGGCTGGATGGCATCACTGACTTGATGGACGTGAGTCTGAGTGAACTCTGGGAGTTGGTGATGGACAGGGAGGCCTGGCGTACTGCGATTTGGGGTCGCAAAGAGTCGGACATGACTGAGCGACTGAACTGAATGATTAATTATTAGGTTTCAGTTTGTGCAGTCCCTGTTGTTTATTCCTTGACTAAATTTACAATTTGGAAATGGAATTTTATCATTAAAGAATAATTTTTGAATAATAAACAGTGTCTGTCTAGCAACTGTAGATTGAACAAGAGATTATTTAAACTGAGAGTAGTGAAACATGAATATCTTTTATGATATAGTTTTTAAATTATGTATGGAAACCATTTTCTTTTTTTTAATTAATTTATTTTAATTGAAGGTTAATTATTTCACAGTATTGTAATGGTTTTTGCCATACATTGACATGTATCAGACATGGCTATACATGTGTTCCGCCTCCTGAACCCCCTCCCATCTCCCTCCCCGTTCTATCCCTCTGGGTCATCCCAGTGCACCAGCCCTGAGCACCCTGCCTCACTCATCGAACCTGAACTGGCGATCTATTTCACATATGATAATCTACATGTTTTAGTGCTATTCTTTCACATCAACCCACCCTCACCTTCTCCCACAGAGTCCAAAAGTCTGTTCTTTACATCTGTGTCTCTTTTGCTGTCGCACATGTAGGATCAGCATTACCATCTTTCTAAATTCCATATATATGTATTAATATGCTGTATTGGTGTTTTTCTTTCTGGCTTACTTCACTCTGTATAATAGGCTCCAGTTTCATCCACCTCATTAGAACTGATTCAAATATGTTCTTTTTAATGGCTGAGTAATATTCCATTGTGTATATGTACCACAGCTTTCTTATCCATTTGTCTGCTGCGGGCATCTAGGTTGCTACAACTAAGACAATATAGAGCCTATTTCTGTATGCTAAGGGGTCAACCCCAGAAAGACAGTGCTTATACAAGTAAATAAGGTATCACTGAGGTGCTAAAAACATGGTTCAGGAAATAGGAGTAAATGCTATTAGTATTCAGTTTAATAAATATGAAAATAGAAGTATAGGCAAAGTATTATTGTGTATGAAAAGGTAAGAAGAGATGAGAGAAGAGCCTAATACGAGCAAGGCATTTTGAGATGGTATCTTCTTGAGGACACTTTCTCAATTTTGGTGATTGGAGGACTAGGAAAAAGACATTAATGATATATATTTTATTTTACTTTGATTTCCTAGAGAAATATTTCATTCAAAAATGTATATGTAGCATCCTTTTAAAAATATATTTAATGATAAAAAGAACATAATCTAAATCAATAATCATAACCCAGACATGCCATAATTTCCTAGAATAGCTTTAGGTTCTTTCCCAGAACTCTCCTTGAGGCCATATGCCTAGTAAGGTTTCCAGTGAGGAAGTCTACATAAGTGAATATTTTATCAGGGATTTAGTGGGAAGATGCAAAAGAGGAATTTTGCCACACAGGAAATTCCCAATTAGATCTTAATGTCTCCTTCCTCAAATTTCTCTCTTTAGCTATCACCTCATAACATTTTCTTCTCTTCTATTATAGCACTGAAAAGTCTGCTTTATCTTCTTAACCAATTAAGCAATAAGACCATACACTGATCTTATTATCAACAAAGAAAAACAAAACAAACAATAAAAAAAAAAACGATATTCAGACAATCTATTTTAACCTCAAACATTCTCAAGACAGCTCTTTAGAGCTTTCTATAACTGGTTTATCTAGATATTTAACTATAATAGAAATATTTCTTTTGAGGGACAAATAATACTACTAAAATAAAAAAAAATGTACTCCATAAAGACAGCAAGCACTCTATATCTCCTAAATTTTCTTCTAAATATATAGAAAGAAGTATATAGAAATAGCAATAGAAATATGGAGCAAAGATGACAAAGCTGGGCACTAGTTAAGTGCTAAGGCAGCTTTTAATTAGTATTACACTATCGCAATAAGTTGGAGAAGGAAATGATAGCCCACTCCAGTACTCCTCCTGCCTGGATAATTCCATGGATGGAGGAGCCTGGTAGGCTACAGTTCATGGGGTTGCAAAGAATTGGACATGACTGAGTGACTTCACTTTCTTTCTCTCTATTGCTCCTTTTGGAGAAGCAAATGGCAACCCACTCCAGTGTTCTTGCCTGAAGAATCCCATGGACAGAGTGGCCTGGTGGGCTACAGTCTATGGGGTTGCAAAGAGTCAGACATGACTAAGCAACTAACACACACACACACATTGCAATAAGGAAGAGAGTCCAACATGAACTGAACTCAGCTATGGTTTGCACATAGGTGATTGAGTCATTTAAAGGGGCAATAACAGAATAAGGAGTGGTGCAAAGCGGGGAAGGGAAAAGAAAAATTACAAACGATAGGCCAGTGCAAATCTAATGAGGGTCTCTGTGTCTGCTACTCGACAGTTATCAAAGTTAGAATTCTGTTCTCCCATGTAGACTGGGAGACAGAGCTCCTATCATTCCTTAAGATTACATTTCAAAGGAAGAGCTTTCAGATCCTTGAAAATATAATGTATATACATCTACACTTTTGGATTGTAGATGTGTGTACATTAAAAGAGATAGAGGAAAGAACTATGATTGTAAGCTCTTTGTAGTAAATGCTCTAAGGAAGTGATCAGAGACCTATCAGCAAATGTGGGCTGGAACAAACAGCAGATTCTATTGGCAGCTTTGAGTTTTCTCACATGGGGTCTTTATAGGGGCTTAGGGTCATCCTAGGGATGATGCTTTGTGATGTTAGAAAATAGACTTGTTATTATTGTTGTTTACTCACTAAGTCATGTCCAACTCTCTTGCAACCTCATGGACAGTAGCCTACCAGGATTCTCTGTCCATGGAATTTCTAAGGCAAGAACAATGGAGTGGGTTACTATTTCCTTCTCCAGGGGACCTTCCTGACCCAGAGATTGAACTTACGTTTCCTGCGTTGGCAGGCAGATTCTTTACCACTGACCCACCAGGGAAGCCCTAAGTAGGTTAGTATTTATTTGATTTTGTAATGTAGAAGGCAAAGGTGTGGATAAACCCATTTGTGCTGAGAGTTTGACATTTCTATAGGCCATGACTGAAGATCAATCCAGAAGACAGCTTAGAAAAATGTGGCTAGGCAAGAATCTTTGTCAGAAGTCATCATGCAGATGGATGCTTATAGTTGAAGTCATAGTCATCTTATATTCACTAAGAGTCTTGGGGAACATTCACAATGGGGAATAAGAGGATGGAATAGTAATTAATATATATATAGAGAGACAAGGGTATATACAATCATGAAAGTCAAGCAAGGAGAGAATTATGGGAAGAAATATAAAAAGAATGAGACACTGTGAAGAATGGATTTTAAATCACCAGGGCATCCCTAACAAGTGTCAAGAAGAGCAAAAGGCCAAGCTAAAGTTAGACTGGATGAACTTGGCCCATGATTCTGTCCTTTCCTCCAACAGTTGTCCATTTCTTAAAAAGAAGTACAGTGTTGGAGGAATTATGATGAGATGTTCAGAAAGGCATAAAAGTTGAGGCCAGTAATAGAGATATCATTAAAGAGATTGACTGCTTTGTCCAGTTTTAGGTAAAGCCAGCTGTCACAGTCTGTGTACCATAATTAGTTATATAATGAAAGACAGATTTTGTGCTCAAACTTTGAGGTACATATAATTATTAACTTCAGTTTTAATGAACATGCTGAGAAATAAGAAAGTAACAGATGAAAGAGGATGAGAAACAAATTGAAATCCAGAGTTGGTGTTGATATGTGACTTGAGCAGAGAAAGTCCATAACAGTTGAGAAATGCTGAGGATAAAAAAAGTTCTGATAAATAATTTTAGGTTACTAAAAATGGTAAAGATGGAGATGAAAGGGGGAAATAGAGTGTTTTAATACTTTGTTCAGAGATAAATGTAGAAACTAATGCTGGTGAGAAATAGACATTTTAAAAATAGGTTGCATAGACTCAAATTATTATCTTTAGGGAGTAGGTGGTAAATTGAAGAAATTTTAACATGAATGCCTTTGTAACTGAAGTGAATGTGGTGATGTAAGCTTATTCAAAAAAGCACATATATCTCTCTGAATTTTTATACTTGAAAATCTATACCACATAATTTAGCAGCTAATGAATAGCATGTTAGTGGAAAAAAAGGATATTTTCTTCTAGGGACTCTAGAGGGATTTTAGAGTCCCTCTTTTTGTGTATCTTCTTCTTTATAGGACTGGATACATAATAAATATGCAAGAAATAATTGTGTGAGTGCTCAGTCATGTCCAACACTTTACGGCCCTTTGGACTACAGCCTGCCAGGCTCCTCTGTCCATGGGATTTTTTAGGCAAGAATACTGGAGTGGGTTGCCATTTCCTACTCCAGGGGATCTTCCCCACCCACTGGCTGAACCCACATCTCATGTGCCTCCTAGTCCCAATAAGTAATTCCCTTTATTATAATCACTTGCTATTAGGGTATTTCCAGGAAAGTTAACATTTTTTTAATTCTGCTTTAAATATTAGTCAAGTGTGTTTATTATTATACACTTTCCACTCCATTTAAATATTTTAAAGACAATTTTAATTACTTAAACCACGTTTCAATGGGGAATATCTTATTAGGTGAGCCTTTGTTTTTCTTACTGATTTTTTTTAGTTGGCAGTTTTATTCTTACATTCAGTATTATAATATTGTGTGCACATATAATATACAGTATTTTATGCAATAAATGTATTATATGTTTAGAACAAACATAAAATTCTTAATGTAGCACATGTGCTTTTAAAAATCAGAGAATAGTTTCATTTATTTCAACAAATTTCCTAATACCTTGTCATTTTAGTTAAATATCAAAATACTTTTGTTATTTCCTACAGAACAAATGTTTTTCTCCTATCTTAATTTCCTTTCTACTTGTAGTACTAATTTCCATCATTTTCCTTTGCAAAACCTGACCATAAAGAATCAAGCTTTTTTTTTTATGATCCTCATCATCGGAAATAGTCTTGCTTTATTTTCCTGCTTCATTAATTGGGAAAAAAAAATCACCTCTATTTATATCTCTACTTCCTTCCATATTTCTCTCTGTCCTCTCACATTATGTTATCAAAATTTAATATTTTCTAGTATTTAAATTTTCATATCCCCACCACTTTTCCACCTAAAAGTGAAAGTCATTCAGTCGTATCTGACTCTTTGTGACCCCATGGACTGTACATGGAATTTTCCAAGTCAGAATAATGGAGTGGGTAGCCTTTCCTCTTCTCCAGTGGATCTTCCCACCCAGGGATCAAACCAGGCTCTCCTGCATTGCAGGTAGATTCTTTACTGACTGAGCTATCAGGGAAGCCATTTCTACCTATAAGGTTATCTAATATTTGCATTATCATCATACCAGTAATAGTAAGACTCAAAGATACAGTAAGTGGTTTAAATAGCTGAACTTATGCTAAGGGATGAGGAATAAACAAACTAGAGCCACATTTCTTATATATATATATATATATATATATATATATATAAATGTAGATTGTAGCCTCTTGGAGTTCAAAATCCATTCCTATAATAGCTAATATTTTTAGTATTATCCTTATGGGAAAATGGGATGGTAATTTATCCCACAGAGAATCAACATTGTTAAGTATAATTGTCTGCAGCCTTGTGAAGAGCAATGCAATAATAATAATATTGCCAACATATATTATGTCCTTGTGCTAGACACTGTTTTAAACACTTTACCCATGTTAATTCATATGATTATCCCAAATGTCTTACTAATTTAATACTATTATTATTATCATATTACAGAAGAGGAAAGGAAAATACAGAAAAGATAAATAAATTGTCCATGGTAGAGTCATAGAGCCTATAAAGTGATAGTACAGGAATTCAAAGCCATTATCTGAATACAAGGTTTGTGCTCTTAATTATTACCCTCTATGTTTTTCCAATATTCTAGGCCTTATAAAATAAATTAAAAATTAAGTATATAAAATTAAAGCATAAATATAAAGATACTGACTTCAGTGTATTAATGTGGTAGAAATTCATACCAGTTTATTCCACAAATAATTTTAGTTATTCGTTCTATGCTTGAAATTGTTTATTGTGGGGGATACTACTGAGAACAAGCCAGTCATACTTCACTGCCTTCACTGCCTTCACTCTAGCAAGGTGATAGGCAAAAAGAACACAAATAGCAAACAGTATTCCAGTAGATTATGAAAGAAAGAAAAGGTAAAGAAAAGAAATTTATAAGCATGTAGATGGATTTTAATTCCATGGGAATAGGTCAAATAACAGAGAGTAAAAAAGAAAGACATGAAGACCGTAGATAATATCTACATTTAGAGGTTGGTTGGAGGGGTTGCTAGTGAGATATGAGAAAAGCAGGAGGGAATCTGCCCCTCTCCCTCCACCCCCCCCCCCCCCGCCTCAAAAAACAAAAAAACAATGTTTGAAAAGATATCAAGAGGAAAGAGGAGAGGGAGAAGCTGCTAAGTATCTTGGTAAGATCAAGAGAATGTGCATAGGATTTAACAACCGAGAAATTGTATGCTATATTGAAAAGAGTGATTTCAGTGTAACTCTTAAAATAGAAGCCAGATGATGCAATAAAGTGGAAGCCTTTATGTAGGAGAGAGCAGAGAAAACAAAATGACCAATATTCTTGAGATGAGAAGGAGAGAGAGAAGATAGCATAAGCCAGAGCACAAGTAGTGGATTTCCTCTCTGTAGGGGGACAGATCGGAAAAGGCAATGGCACCCCACTCCAGTACTCTTGCCTAGAAAATCCCATGGATGGAGGAGCCTTGTAGGCTGCAGTCCATGGGGTCGCTAAGAGTCAGACACGACTGAGCGACTTCACTTTCACTTTTCACTTTCCTGCATTGGAGAAGGAAATAGCAACCCACTCCAGTGTTCTTGCCTGGAGAATCCCAGGGAGTGGGGAGCCTCTGTGGGCTGCTGTCTATGGGGTCTCACAGAGTGGGACACGACTGAAGCAACTTAGCAGCAGCATCAGGGAGACAGATACTTCTCCCAATGGGAGGAGACAAGATACAGTGGACAGAGATTTGTAGCTTTGGTGGAAAGCTAAGGGATATGTTTCTATGAATGTTAATGTTAAAAACTGCTCTAGAAATATTGCAGATAATTTAATTGATTCCAAAAGTCTTTTTTTTCCCATCCAACCTTATGTTTTTGTCAAAGAACAGACAGTATACTTAAAATATTAACAATGGAGTGACTCATAAGTAAAAACATATATATATAAAATAAGAGGATTATTATGACATTGATCCCTTAAATTTGTTCATTTGATAATACAAATTAATTTACACTCATAAATAGTTAACGTCATCATGCAATCTATAATTATAATGCTTAACATTTCTGAAAGATTAGTCTCTTAATTTGTTAATCTCATTATTTTTTCTTGGATTCCTAATAACAATAGCTCTAAAATATAAAGGTAAATTTAAATTATTCTATAAAGAATTTCGTCCTTTAATTAAAATTGAAAAGATATTCCTTCAAAAAGACATGCTGCTTTGTATCTTGCTTAGTTGTTCTATAACCCTCCCCCCAAAAAATAAAGACTACTTCAACTTTTCTAAAGGGGACAAGCTGTTATATATGAAATGCTTTTAAAAGGAAAATATAATAATATATTGTAAAGCATTAATCATTAATTAGTAAATTATCCTCTGAAGAGTATTATTTATGAGATATTTTAAACCAATAACACCTGGAAAACACCTTAAACCAAGGAAATACATATCTAATAATGGACTTTGAAAAACTTGCAAGTATACCTGGGTCTTAGTTCAGGTAAGAAGATCTTCCTAATTTCTCTGATATTATATGAATTATTGTCTATCCTAAATGTTTGTAAGTGAATTGTTTAGAAGCTGAGATTGTTTAACAGTGCATGAATTCAATAAGGGAAATGACTAATCTTATCCAGATACCTGAGAGTGAGCAGATACACCTCTTCCTCAAGAAAGTTCTGGTTAATGATTTGGCTCAATGACTTATCTCATTTTCTCACAAAAGAAATGAGAATGAGTTCCTGGTCATTTTGCAATTTGTTGTTGTTCAGTCATTAATTTGAGTCTGACTCTTTACCATCCGATGAACTACAGCATGCCAGGCTTCCCTGTCCTTCACTATCTTCCAGAGTATATTCAAACTCATGTCCGTCAAGTTGGTGATGCCATGCAACTGTCTCATCCTCTGTCACCCACTTCTCCTGCCCTCAGTCTTTCCCAGCATCAGGGTCTTTTCCAATGAGTTGGCTCTTTGCATCAGGTGGCCAAAGATTTAGAGCTTCTTCAGCTTCAGCATCAGTCCTTCCAATGAATATTCAGGGTTGATTTCTTTTAGGATTGACTGGTTTGATCCCCTTGCTGTCCAAGGGACTCTCCAGAGCCCTCTCCAGGACCACAGTTCAAAAGCATCAATTCTTTGGTGCCCAGCCTTCTTTATGGTCCAACTCTTGAATGTGTACATGCCTACTGGAGAAACTATGCATTTGACTATATGGACCTTTTTAAGCAAAGTGATGTATCTGCTTTCTAAGAAGCTGTCTAGGTTTGTCATAGCTTTTCTTCTGAGGAGCAAGTGTCTTTCAATTTCATCACTGCAGTCACCATCCACAGTGATTATGGAGCCATAAAAATAAAATCTACCACTGTTTCCATTGTTTCCCCATCTATTTTCCATAAAGTGATGGAATTGGCTACTATGATCTTAGTTTTTTAAATGTTGAGTTTTAAGTCGGCTTTTTCACTCTTCTCTTTCACATTCATCAAGAGGCTCTCTAGTTCTTCTTTGTTTTCTGCCATTAGGGTAGTATCATCTGCTATCTGAGGTTGTTGATATTTCTCCCAGAAATCTTGAGTCCATATTGTGATTCATCCAGTCTGTAACTTTACAATTACATTTCTCAAAGAAAGGCCATACAAATCAAATCTCCTAACTTTGCCACGGAGAATGAAGTATGGTACAACAGGATTTTAGAAACCATGGGGTTCATGCCCTTCCCTGGGAGCCCTTGGCATACCAATTTTAGCTTCATTTAGATTGGGGCAGAGCTTATTACCAATTACTCCTGAGGAATTTGTTACAAAATTGGTTGCTTGAACCCATGTCAGGTCCTAGCCCAGGCCAAGACCCTTTGTTTCTGTTGGAGAGATCCTTTTTTTGTTCAAATTTGAACAGCCAATCACAGAACTAATGCTGAGACTAGAACAGCATGTTTACTCAGTGGTCAGGTAATGGAGAATTGGGAACTTTGCAAATCAACTTCTCTATTCAATTTGGCTGAGACACGATGTATATAAGGGAATCTAGGTAAAAGAGAGGGCACTAGAAAGAGAAGGAGGAATATTCATGACTCATCTAAGAACAGGGATATGGTTTGTATTAGTACATGCAACTGAGCAAGACTCCTTTTCAGTCCTTGTTTGATCTTTTCCTGTTGTCATGGCAAATGTCATGATGCTGGTGGATGTCATTAGCATGCTAATGTATTACAGTGAGCATATAATGAGGCTCAAGGTCTACTAGAAGTCAAATCTTCTGCCATTTAGGGGTTAACTGGTTATAATCAGTCCTTGTTTTTCTCTTCGCACTTCCCTCTGAAACTAAGCTAAGAGCAATTGGTTTCCGTTTGAGGGAGGGGCAAGGGGTATATTTCTGGAGCAACAGCCTTGGTGACAGAATGACACAACTATAA
This sequence comes from Bos indicus x Bos taurus, assembly GCF_003369695.1. Classification (NCBI taxonomy): domain Eukaryota; kingdom Metazoa; phylum Chordata; class Mammalia; order Artiodactyla; family Bovidae; genus Bos; species Bos indicus x Bos taurus. The sequence continues at coordinate 56,262,664 of NC_040077.1, forward strand.
TTACCCATATGTTCAATTTTTTAATCTCGTATATTGATATTTCTTGGCTTACATTAGTGGTGACACAAGATAGAGGCATTTGTTGAGACCTGTCTGAATCAATACTATTTTCAGCTGAGTCTGGAATTCAGGTTGAAATTCAGACTTTGAATGTTTTTTAATCAGAAAATAAATAAATAAAGAGTAAGATTAAGGGAAAAAATACGCTATTGCTTAAAAGCTTCAAGTTGTTTCAATTTGCTTCCCAACCCTTTGGGCAAATTGTTTCTTTGTTCTGGGAACTCCAAGTAAATAAGCCTATTCTGTTATGCAATGTAAAGCTAAGACTCTCCTTTAAATGTGGAAATATTTGAGATACTCTGGTTCCAAGGAATTAATCTTTGAGATGATAGTAAAGTGTCTTTGTTAAAGGTAAATTAAAAAAAAAAAAAGTCTTCCAAAGAGTTTGCTATATTTTGGTGGGGGGAGGTATTTTTTTAAGGAGGTAAAGAGAACAAAAGAGATGCATGTATAGATTTATTCTTCTTTGAAATCCTTGGAATGTGTTGGATATCCCCTTGCTAGATGGGTGAGGACCTGAAGTTAACAGATCCACATTCATGAAAGGTAGCTTTACTGCAATACTTTGGACAAAAGAAGAGTCAAATTCAGATTGTCAGCTGATGTAGTTCTACAGACATGTTTGTTGCAGGAAGGGGCACTCCTTCCAGGGCCCGAGAGTGGGCTCTTGTCTAACAGTTGGAAATGAATTGCCCAAAGAGACACACTTGCTGACAAAGCAAAATCCTTTACTGGGAAGTGGTGCCTGGGTAGAGAGCAGGCAGGTAAGGGGACCCAGGAGGACTGCTCTGCCATGTGGCTCACAGTCTTGGGTTTTATGGTAATAGGTGAGCTTCCAGTTATCCCTGGCCAATCATCTTGCTTGTGCCCATATTTAGTCTGACTCAGTCCTTCCTGGTAGCTTGTATATTTCTCAGCCAAGGTAGGTTGCAGCATGAAGTTTTCTGGAAGGTTGAAAAGTGAAAGTATTAGTCGCTCAACTGTGTCCAACTCTTTAAGACCCCATGGACTGTAGCCGACCAGGCTCCTCTGTCCATGGAATTCTCCAGGCAAGAATATTGGAGTGAGTAGTCATTCCCTTCTCCAGGTTATCTTCCCAACAAAGGGATCAAACCTGGGTGTCTTGTACTGCAGGCAGATTCTTTACTACCTGAGCCACCAGATCTGGAAAGTTGGCAGAAGATATGGACTGGCATCTCCTCCCTCCTTTTGACCCCTACTGAATTCTTCTGAATGACGGTAGCTTGTTAGTTCAGAGTTCTTTATCAGGACCTCTTGGTGTAAGATAACTCATTCAAGCAGTCATTATGTCTGGACAGGGCAGGTGGTTTTGGTCAGTGGTTCTCTGAACATGTTCATTCACTGGGACTCACATCATTAGCGGCTACACAGATTGACATCTTCTTTTTCCATTACGTGTCTAGCTACTCTGTATATAATAGAACTATTGATTTTGGTTTGTTTATTTATTGTCTGTCATCTTACTGAACTCTTAATAACCCTCAGCAGATTCTGTTTTTCAGGTGTTTAATTACCAAAAATAAAAAAACAAAAAACTTTCCAGTAGAACTATTTGTTTAAATTTTTAGACTATAATATTGTTTAAATTTTTAGACTATAATGTAGATATTTAATTTGCTTAGTTTTTAGTAAATTTGGCTGGTAAAAAAAATTGAGCATTTTAACAGTTAAAGAATTTAAGGACATAAAAATTTATGTCATAGTCTACAGGTAAAAGCTATTTCTGCAATTAAGGTTGATCAGGGTTAACATGCCACATATTTGGCAGCCTGTACTGAGCCAATCTGAATGGATATTGGTTTGTTCAAGTCATGCATTGGCTCGTGTCCTTTATTGGTACATGTCAGTCCTGGTGTATAATTTATTAATGGCCTTAAATAACCTGAGGAGATTTTTTTTTAAACCTATATCTAAAAGATATTTTAGACAATAATTTTATTGCTTTAATAATTAATATAATTTAATTTATACAAATCAATGTAAAATAAAAACTGAAAATGACTGTCTCCAAACTTAGAGGGGTTGCAAATCTAATTTATAATCTGCAGTGTGCATAGAGCTCTATGGCAATCCATTCATCAGTACACTAGTTAGAAAAGGAAAAATAATCCATGTAGTTAAACATTTGTATCCATCAACTGGTTGACATTGGGCTGTTTCTGTCTTTGGCTATTATGAACAAAGCTGCAGTGAATATTTGTGTGTATGTAGATATATGTTTTCATTTCTGTTGGATAGACCAGGCAGTGGAATTGCTAGGTTATGTGATAACTATATGTTTAAAATTTTGAAAACTGCCAAACTGTTTTCCAAAGCAGCTCTGCTGAATTGTGTTCTCACCTGTAATGCATGAGGGTTCCAACTTATTCTCTCAGGAGTCTTCTCCAACACCACAGTTCAAAAGTATCAATTCTTCAGCACTCAGCTTTCTTTACAGTCCAACTCTCACATCCATGCATGACTACTGGAAAAATCATAGCTTTGACTAGATGACTTTTGTTGGCAAGGTAATATCTCTGCTTTTTAATATGCTGTCTAGGCTGATCATAAATTTTCTTTCGAAGAGTGTCTTTTAATTTCATGGCTGCAGTCACCATCTGCAGTGATTTTGAGCCCAAGAAAATAGTCTGTCACTCTTTCCATTGTTTCTCCATCTATTTGCCATGAAGTGATGGGACCAAATCCCACGATCTTAGTTTTCTGAATGTTGAGTTTTAAGCCAACTTTTTTACTCTCCTCTTTCACTTTCATCAAGAGGCTCCTCTGTTCCTCTTCACTTTCTGCCATAAGGGTGGTGTCATCTGCATACCTGAGGTTATTGAAAATTTTCCTGGCAACCTTCATTCCAGCTTGAGCATCATCCGGCCTGGCATCTCTCATGATGTATTCCACATATAATTAAATAAGCAGGGTGACAGTAGATAGCCTTGATGTACTAATTTCCCAATTTGGAACCAGTCTTTTGTTCCATGTCCCATTCTAACTGTTGCTTCTTGACCTGCATACAGATATTTCAGGAGGCAGGTAATGTGGTCTGATATTCCCAGCTCCTTAAGAATTTCCCATTTATTGTGATCCACACAATAAAAGGCTTTGGTGTAGGCAATAAAACAGAAGTAGATGTTTTGGGGGTTGGCTTCTCATTTCTTGAAGTTGTCTTTGGAAGTACCCACGTTTTTAAAGTTGATGAAGTCCATCCAACTCATCGATATTTCTTTTGTCATTTGTGCATTTGGTATCATGTCTGAGAAGGCTTTGCCTAACCCACGTTTATGCAGATGCACTCTTCTATTTTATTCTAAGAATTCTGTAGTTTACTTTCTCTATTTAGGTCTAAGATAAAACATTTTGAATTGGTGTGAGGACATTACTTTTCTGCATGTGGATATATAATCATTGTAAACCATTTATTAATAATATTTTTTTTTTCCTCATTGAGTTTATCTGGTATCTTTTTCAAAATCAGTTAACCAGAAATTAAGGTTTTATTTCTGGGCTATTGATTCTATTTCATTGATGTATATGCCTACACTGTCTTGCTTATTGTAACTTTGTAGCAAATTTAAATTTAGAAATTTGACTCCTCTAACTTTGCTTTTCTTTTTCAAGATTCTTTTGGCTATTTTAGGCCCCTTGGATTTTCACATGCACATTAGGATCAGTTTGTTGATTTCTGGGAAAGATCCACCTGGGATTTTAATAGGAATTAACAATGAGTCTGTAGATTTATTTGGACACTGTTGCCGTCTTATCAATATTAAGTCTTCCAATCATTAACATGAGTTGCTTTTCCATCTTTTTTATTTTAATTTCTTTCAATGATGTTTTTTAGTTTTTCATGTACAAGTTTTAAGATTATAAACTTTTGCTAAAATTATTTCTAAGTTAATCTTCCTGTCATGATTTCTATTATTTTAAATGCTATCATAAATGAAATTGCCTTCTGAATTTTAGTTTTTGATTATTTTATTGCTACTATATAGAAAATGCAACTGATATTTTAGTTTGTACCCTGCAACCTGGTTGAATGTTTTCTTATAATTCTATTAGTTTTTAGTAAATTTCTCAAGGTTTTGTATATATAAGAATATATCATCTGAAAATTGAGATGGCTTTACTTGTTTTCCAATCTGGATGATCTCCCTCTCTTTCTATATTTTATTTTTTTTTTAATTAAAATAATTTCCCTAATTACCCTGAGTGAATTTTCAATACAGTGCTGAATAGAGGGGCAAGAATAGACCATCTTATCTTGCTCCTAGTATTAGAGGGTAAACTTTCATTTTATTTTATTTATTATTTTTTAATATAAATTTATGTATTTTAATTGGAGGTTAATTACTTAACAATATTGTATTGGTTCTGCCATACATCAACATGAATCCACCACACGTATACATGTGCTCCCCATCCTGAACCCACCTCCCTCCCCGTACCATCCCTCTGGGTCATCTCAGTGCACCAGTTCAAAGAAGTATCCTGTATCCTGCATTAAACCTGGACTGGCAATTCATTTCATATATGATATTATACATGTTTCAATGCCATTCTCCCAAATCATCCCACCCTCTCCCTCTCCCACAGAGTCCAAAAGACTGTTCTATACATCTGTGTCTCTTTTGCTGTCTCACATACAGGGTTATCATTACCATCTTTCTAAATTCCATATATATGCGTTAGTATACTGTATAGGTGTTTTTCTTTCTGGCTTACTTCACTCTGTATAATAGGCTCCAGTTTCATCATGGCTAAGAAAGGTATAGCTTTGTTGTATTCTGTTTTGTTTTTGTTTTGTTTTTTCAATAGATTGATTTTTTTTATCAGTTTGAGGAAATATCCCTAGGCTGCTGAATATTTTAATGATGAAATTGTTTTGGATTTTTTCAAATAAACCTGTAACAGCCATATCAAATAAATGACTTATTATAATAAGGGAAACAATACATCTGAAGAGCTATAGGTTGTCTCACTCCTGTCCCAAAAGACAAAGAAAGGTAGTTACAAGAGGATTTTTAGGAATGTATAGAGTTTATGCAAAATTTAAGTAATGCTTTGTTAGGCTTAAAGTAAAACACATGTGTACTCTGTTTAGAATTCAATATCAGATCTGAATTGTGAACTGGACCCAGAATCCTGTTTCTCTGGAAACTACATAGTTAAGGCAGACGTGAAATGTTGTGTATAGAAGCTTTTTATCTGAAGCTCTGTACCTAGGTTGGAAATCAAGCCTGCTTTTCTGTATCTGTAGATGCTCCAGACAAGACTGAGAAGTTTCATACTACTAAAGTCATTTCCACCAATAAACTTTCTACTATTCTTTGGCTTTAGAAAATAAGTCAGACAAAAAGAGAATGCTATTCTTTCAACAAGGGAGGCCTTTACAGTACGGCCTTGGGATAAATATTTTCCTGTTACTTTGCGACAGGATTTATCTGTGAACGTTATTCCAGCCAGATGACTAGCAATGTTTTGTCCACATGGCTGCCTCCCGAGACATACATCACTGCCTTTCCCATTTTGACTCTTATCCTGACTTCACAATGCAGTACAGGAGAGAGGAGCTCTTGTCTCTTCTTTAATGGTGATGAGATGGAGGTGTGTTCTCTATGCAGTCCTTGACCAGCTGCCAAAATAGCACTATAATTGTTATTTTCTTAATTACGCATATTCTATATCTTTGAGTCTCAACTCTGTAGTCTACATCCTTAAAGTAACTCTATATTGATTTACTCTGTTCAATATTTCAGGAATGGTTGATTGAATAGATAGACATTTTGCTTTAGGTTTCAAACTACATAATTATCTGCCAATGAATGATGTAAAGTACTTATTTTACCAATTCAACTGATTCAGGAACTTTAGCTTCATACACACACACACACACACACACAACACATACATGTATCAAATGATACCCACGTTGTATTAATTTCAGTTCAGTTCAGCTGTCAATCATGTACAATGTTTGAAACCCCACAGACTGCAGCATGCCAGGTTTCCCTGTCCATCACCAACTTCCAGACCTTACTCAAACTCGTGTCCATTGAGTTGGTGATGCCATCCATCTATCTCATCCTCTGTCGTCCTCTTCTCCTCCTGCCTTCAATCTTTCCCAGCATCAGGGTCCTTTCCAATGAGTCAATTCTTTGCATCAGGTGGCCAAAGGTTTGGAGTTTCAGCTTCAGCATTAGTCCTTCCAATGAATATTCAGGACTGATTACCTTTAGGAAGGACTGGTTGGATCTCCTTCCTGTCCAAGATACTCCCAAGAGTTTTCTCTAACACCACAGTTCAAAATCATCAATCCTTCTGTGCTCAGTTTTCTTTACAGTCCAACACTCACATCCATGCATGACTACTGGAAAGCCCATAGCTTTGATTAGATGGACCTTTGTTGGCAAAGTAATGTCTCTGCTTTTTAATATTTGTCTAGTTTGGTCATAACTTTTTTAAAATTTAAATTTATTTATTTTAACTGGAGGCTAATTACTTTACATTATTGTATTGGTTTTGCCATACATCAACATGAATCCACCACGGGTATACACGTGTTCCCCATCCTGAACCCCCCTCCCACCTCCCTCCCTGTGCCATCCCTCTGGCTCATCCCAGTGTACCAGTCCCAAGCATCCTGTATCGAACCTGGACTGGCAATTCGTTTCTTATATGCTATTATACATGTTTCAGTGTCATTCTCCCAAATCATCCCACCCTCTCCCTCTCCCACAGAGTCCAAAAGACTGTTCTATACATCAGTGTCTCTTTTGCTGTCTCGTACACCGGGTTATCGTTACCATCTTTCTAAATTCCATATATATGCGTTAGTATACTGTATTGGTATTTTACTTTCTGGCTTACTTCACTCTGTATAATAGGCTCCAGTTTCATCCGCCTCATTAGAACTGATTCAAATGTATTCTTTTTAATGGCTGAGTAATACTCCATTGTGTATATGTACCACAGCTTTCTTATCCATTCATCTGCTGATGGACATCTAGGTTGCTTCCATGTCCTGGCTATTATAAACAGTGCTGCTATGAACATTGGGGTACATGTGTCTCTTTCAATTCTGATTTCCTTGGTGTGTATGCCCAGTAGTGGGATTGCTGGGTCATATGGCAGTTCTATTTCCAGTTTTTTAAGGAATCTCCACACTGTTCTCCATAGTGGCTGTACTAGTTTGCATTCCCACCAGTGTGTAAGAGGGATCCCTTTTCTCCACACCCTCTCCAGCATTTATTGCTTATAGACTTTTGGATCACAGCCATTCTGACTGGCGTGAAATGGTACATCATTGTGGTTTTGATTTGTATTTCTCTAAAATAATAGCAGATGAAGCAACTGACAAAAATAAAACTAATAACTAAACAAAAATATAACAACAACTAATCTCAAAAATATACAAGCAACTCCTGCAGCTCAATTCCAGAAAAATAAACGACCCAATCAAAAAATGGGCCAAAGAACTAAATAGACATTTCTCCAAAGAAGACATACAGATGGCTAACAAACACATGAAAAGATGCTCAACATCACTCATTATCAGAGAAATGCAAATCAAAACCACAATGGTCATAACTTTTGTTCCAAGGAGCAAATGTCTTTTAATTTCATGGCTGCTGTCACCATCTCCAGTAGTTTTGGAGCCCAAGAAAATAAAGTCTGTCACTCTTTCCACTGTTTCCCCATCCGTTTGCCATGAAGTGATGGGACCAGATCTTAGTTTTCTGAATGTTGAGCTTTAAGCCAACTTTTTCACTCTCCTCTTTCACTTTCATCAAGAGACTCTTTAGTTCTTCTTCACTTACTGCCATAAGAGTGGTGTCATCTGCATATCTGAGGTTATTGATATTTCTCCCTGCAATCTTGATTCCAGCTTGTGCTTCATCTAGCACAGCATTTCTCATGATGTACTCTGCATATAAGTTAAATAAGCAGGGTGACAATATACAGCCTTAATGTAGTCCTTTCCCTATTTGGAACCAGTATGTTGTTCCATGTCCAGTTCTAACTGTTGCTTCTTGACCTGCATACAGTTTCTCAGGAGGCAGGTCAGGTGGTCTGGTATTCCCATCTTTTTAAGAATTTCCCACAATTTGTTATGATCTACACAGTCAAAGGCTTTGGCCTAGTCAATAAAGCAGAAGTAAATGCTTTTCTTGAACTCTGTTGCTTCTTTGATGATTCACCGGACGTTGGCAATTTGATCTCTGGTTCCTCTGCCTTTTTTAAATCCAGCTTGAATATCCTGAAGTTCACGGTTCACATACTGTTGAAGCCTAGCTTGGAGAATTTTGAGTATTACTTAGGATGTAAGATGAGAGCAATTGTGCAGTAGATTGAGCATTTTTTGGCATTGAGTTTGTTTGTGACTGGAATGAAAACTGATCTTTTCCAGTCCTGTGGCCATGGAGGAGTTCTCCAAATTTACTGGCATGTTAAGTACAGCACTTTCAAAGCATCATCTTTTAGGGTTTGAAATAGCTCAACTGGAAATCCATCACCTCCACTAGCTTTGTTCATAGAGAAGCTTCTTAAGGCCCACTTGACTACACATTCCAGGATGTCTGGCTCTAGCTGAATGATCACACCATTGTAATTATCTGGGTTGTGAAGATCTTTTTTTGTACAGTTCTTCTGTGTATTCTTGCCACCTCTTCTGAATATCTTCTGCTTCTGTTAGGTCCATACCATTTCTGTCCTTTACTGTGCCCATCTTTGCATGAAATTTTCCCTTGGAATATAATTTTCTTGAAGAGGTCTGTAGTCTTTCCCATTCTATTGTTTCCCCTATTTCTTTACATTGTTCACAGAGGAAGGCTTTCTTATCTCTCCTTGCTATTCTTTGGAACTCTGCATTCAAATGTGTATATCTTTCCTTTTCTCCGTTGCCTTTTGCTTCTCTTCTTTTTCACAGCTATTTGTAAGGCATCCTTAGAGAACCATTTTGCCTCTTTGAATTTCTTTTTTTGGGGGTGGTCTTGATCAATGCCTTCATACAATGTCAGGAACCTCCTTCTTTAGGCACTTTAGTTCTTTAGGCACTCTGTCTATCAGATCTAATCACTTGAATCTATTTGTCACTTCCACTGTATAATCGTAAGGGACTTGATTTAGGTCATACCTGACTGGTGTGATGGTCTTTCCAATAGATGTTAACATCTTTTATGTTATCTCAAGTAAGATATTTTCATGATTTTCAATTTAATATTCTCATGGATAATATACATATATGCTGCTGCTGCTAAGTCGCTTCAGTCGTGTCCAACTCTGTGCGACCCCATAGATGGGAGCCCACCAGGCTCCCCCATCCCTGGGATTCTCCAGGCAAGAACACTGGAGTGGGTTGCCATTCCCTCCTCCAATGCATGAAAGTGAAAAGTGAAAGTGAAGTCACTCAGTCATGTCTGACTCAGCGACCCCATGGACTGCAGCCTACCAGGCTCCTCTGTCCATGGGATTTTCCAGGCAAGAGTACTGGAGTGGGGTGCCATTGCCTTCTCCAATATACATATATATATATATATATATATGTATGTATAAAAATATACATACTCATGCACACACACGCACATGCACACACACACGCACACACATATAGGGCTTTACCACTGAGTGGTAAAGAATTAGCTTGCAATGTAGGAGACTTGCAGGAGATGTAGGTTTGATCCCTGGATTGAGAAGATCCCCTGAGGAAGGAAATGGTGACCTACTCCAGTATTCTTGGCTAGAAATTCCCATGGACAGAGAAACCGGGCAGGCTACAGTCCATGGGGTTGCAAAGAGTCAGACATGATGGAGGAACAAACAACAACAATACATTTTCAGATGTTTTCCCTTATGGGTTATTATAAAATATTAAATATAGTTCCCTTTTCTATACAGTAGGTCTTTGTAGGTGTTCTAATTGATATATAGTGGTGTGTGGTTTATGTCTTTATTTGACTACTTACTAATGACAAATATAATTTTTGTAGGGAGTCAAATATTTTTCTAAGTAACAAATATTTTAAAGTGTGGCACCAGATATGATTAAGTGTACTGTCAGGTTGTCATATATTACAAACAATAAAGCAAAAGATATTGTACCTGGACAGTGAGATATATTACACACTCTAGTAACCCTGGAATTATATCAGCTATAGAAAAGAACATCTGCTTCATCTCAATGGTAATACCAAGTGGTTTCCTCCTAATTTGGCAAGAAAAAGTGTCCATGAAGAAGATCCATCAAAGTCAGTAGAAGGGAAAGATAGAGAATGAGGATGGATTAATGATTCTGATTTGCTTGGATTTTTTTTTCAAAGCTATGCCACTCCTCATTCTATTTGCAGGTGACAGAGTGGAATGTTGTTTGTAATACTAATAGAGTTAGCTTCATTTCTGAAGTGATATGAAAGTACTAAAAATACAGTGGAATAGATGGTTTATTAATTAATAATCAAAATACTGTTAAACATTATCAACCTCCCACCTAGTCACCTCAAATAGGAATACATATCATTCATATAAGCAAAGCTTAACAGATGTTATTATGATTGTGTTTTACAATTTTTCTTCCATCATCTTTGACCTAGGTTTCCATACTAATCATCCACATTAATTTCTTATAAGTGGTTTTGTTGACTGTGTGATAGGTTATTCATGGTAAATTACTGCTGATACAATTCACCCAGAGTCAGACAAGTTGAAACTAATGAATCATTTGTTTGGTTCCAGCTTGAGGTACACTGAGGATAAGCGATAGCTGCTATAAATCCATCTCTAAATAGTGCCGCTGACAGATACAGGCTTATGGAAGCACACACATCTGTGATAAAAATCTTGCTTCAATACTTTTAGTTCTGTGAGCATAGATTTCTGTTTTCTTCTTAGGGGAAGAATAACAATAAAACTAATATCACAGGGTAGATTTACACATAAAGGGATATATGCAAAACAATTACACAATTCCTAACTGGAAGACAGTGCCCCACAAGTGGCAGATATTAATTCTATTATTAGTGGACTTTTTGTTTCATGTAGGAAAAGAATCAAATAACAGAATTTTAATGGCATTATGAAATCTAGTTTGAAAGGCTTTAATATTGTTTTTCTCTCCCTCTAAATCCTTTTGACCATCAAAGTAAACATTTACCCATCTCAAATCTAAAAACAGCCCTTTTCATCCATATATTCTCAGAAAAGCCAAATAATTCTTTTCAGATTCCTTAAGAGAAAAGCTATAAAAAGACTCTGCCTGTTATAATGTTAATTTCTTAGCATGACTACCAAAATTAAATGTATATGTATTCTCTCTTAAATATGCTAAGAATACTAACTCTGAGAAAAACAATAATGAAAAACTTAATAATTTGGTTATATCAGAGAAGGCAATGGCACCCCACTCCAGTACTCTTGCCTGGAAAATCCCGTGGGTGGAGGAGACTGGTAAGCTGCAGTCCTTGGGTCGCAATGAGTCGGACATGACTGAGCGACTTCACTTTCACTTTTAATTTTCATGCATTGGAGAAGGAAATGGCAACCCAGTCCAGTGTTCTTGCCTGGAGAATCCCAGGGATGAGGGAGCCTTGTGGGCTGCCGTCTATGGGGTTGCACAGAATTGGACACGACTGAAGCGACTTAGCAGCAGCAGCAGCAAAGGTATATTCAAACACTTCTATGAAAAGTAAAACAACCACCCTACATTATCCTGTGATTAGGAAAGCAATTTTAAAAAATAATTACTCTTGTTTCTCATATTGTCATGTTTAAGTATTAGACTATGTGTACTATCATTTATCTTTTTCTGCCTATATGAAAGCATGCTTTAGCTGGCAATTAACTTTATTTTCTTTGGTTTTTACATCACATTAGTTGAATAGGATAAAAAAATATATTGCATTAACTTACTAAAACATTCTCTACCACTGCTCGATAATCACAAGTATAGAATTGGATTTTGTTTTTTTGATACTTCATTGTAGCTTTTGATATTGTTTTTCCTTGATGTCTCCAAATATGGTATCAAGAGAAAACTCATTATTATTGCATGTTAATAGTATCTCCGACATATGATTTTCAAAAGCATCATTAAATTGTTGCAAAAAATTGATTATTAAGACATGAAAATAAAAGACAACCACCAGATTCCTAAATAAAAGACAATTACTTAAGGTTTTTTTTTTTTTTTGATGAGGGTATTCAATCTTTAACATCATGTTTTTGTATAAACTTCTCTATGAGCAGTTCATAACTTAGATTTACTGTGTGTAATCAGCTGTCGTAGGCATCATGATTATGATATCTTTATTTTGGAGCATTTGTGAAGAAATGACTGATAAGATAACACAGATATAGTTTATATTTTGCTTCCCAGGTGATGCGAGTGGTAAAGAACCTGCCTGCCATTGCAGGGGACATAAGAGGAGTAGATTCAATCCCCGGGTCGGGAAGATCCCCTGGAGGAGGGCACAGAAACCCGCTCCAGTTTTCTTGCCTGGAGAATCCCATAGACAGAGGAGCCTGGAGGGCTATGGTCCATGGGTTCGCAAAGAGTTAGACACGACTGAAGCCACTTAGCACACACACAGCACACACACACACACACACACACACACACACGCTTGCGCACGCGCATAGTGTATATTGTACATGCTTTTTTCTGTTCAGAAGCCAAAATTTTTGCAGATAAAATTGTAAATTTATTCTTTTTCTTTTCCCCATCAGATGTGGGTTCTGTTGAGGGCCTTGCCTATCACAGAGCCTGGGACACCCTGTACTGGACCAGCTCGACTACCTCATCCATCACCAGGCACACAGTGGACCAGACTCGGCCAGGAGCATTTGACAGGGAAGCGGTCATTGCCATGTCGGAAGATGACCATCCTCATGTGCTAGCCCTCGATGAATGCCAAAAGTAAGAAATTTCTATTTCTTTAATATAAGTCAAAACCTTATAATTAGCTTTAAAAATAAATATTTCATCTAAAGTTCTCTTTTCATAATTCATAAAATTATTGTTTATGAGAGCATTGGAAATGTGAATGATTGAAACCTGGACTCTTTAAAGGCTAGGCATCATTTCTATGAGAGGTCAGTAAAAGCAAAATTAAAGGATGAAAAGGAAAATAGAGTCAATACTGTGATAGAATAAGTATATGAAAAAGACATTAATGCATCACTGATTGAAATGATAAATTTGAAAAAGAAAAAAGACTATTAAAAAGCATTAAAACCTAAAAGGTGTTTCTATAATTAAATTAAGTAATTTTAACAACTGGAGATCACTCCAATTGAAATCAGAGGAAGTAAAAATAAACCTTTGTGTGCAGCTTTATTTTCAACATTAGATACCTGACAATAGTCAAGTGATCTACATTGGTATGATACATTGTGTAAGCATTTATAATACTTATGAAGAATTCATAGCAAGAAAAATTGCTCAGGCTATAATATAAAATGTATAAAAAAACAAATTATAAAAAAAGTCATGTTTTGGATGATGCTATTAAGAAAGAATTATATGAAAACTGAAGAACAAAGGTTAGGTTAAGTAGAAGACAAATATGCCTATAGAGTTGCACTCTTTTACAATATGATAGGAATATTTGCTAACTACTAGAAAATCTTTTTATTCTTAAATGAAACAAGGGCACAGACATCAATCTGGTTTCACTGAGCAGAAATAGAAAACTTATTTCAGGTGTGTTGAATAAAAATGGAAGAATAAAAAACACTGGCCCTGATCACCTAAGAGATGAAAAGACTATACGAATTACTATCTTATAGAACTAGAGATGAGAATTGACTTACTTAGTTAAACATACTTAACTTGAAAATTAAAACTCTAAAGGTTGGGAGATGCAGGTGAAAACGAGGTTGCCTGCTTACACAGGTTTGGTTACTTAGCTGAGATGGACACAGGCCTTCAGATATGTAGGCAGAGCTGGTTCTGCTTTTACCACTGCCGTATCACTATACAGTTGGTTGTTGCGTCAGCTACATTGATCCTAAGAGTCCACCCGAAGAATCTTAGGACAATAATAATTACCCTAAAGTTTATCAAAGGAATCTATAAGACAATTTTCAAACAAACATGAGAGAGGTCACTGATGATATTATACATGATTTACTTTAAGTGATAAATGCTTTACCCTATAATTACTTCTTACAGAGGCTAAAATTATACTTTCCTCTTGCATTAGATAAAGTGAAAATTATAATTAAACACACCAAAATATTTTAATTGGAAAATTATATGTAATTAATGTTTAAAGTATAAAAATATTTTATCATTAAGCATATTAATGACATCTATGAGTCACTTTTATATGTCTGTTGATTAACAGAAATCTTCAAATCAATTTCTAGATGAAGGACTACTTGAGTTCAAAACTTGACTCAATAACTATAGTACTCAAGCTCTCTGGCCTCTTTTTTCTCATCTTTGAAATGAAACGTGAAATTAAAGGAGTAATAATTCCTTGGAAATTCTATAATTCTAAAGCTCACAATCTATAAAATTATTGAAAATAAATTGTTTGTTTACTATCTCATATTATTTGCATAACTTTTTAACTAATTTTTTTTTAAAAAGTCACAGGATATGGTTAAAACTATTCCATGATTTAAGAAAGTGGAATGTCATGTGTTTTTTATTTTTCATAAATTTACTGATTCATAGTACAAACTACTTTCACATTTAAGAGTCACACGACTGAGCAAATGTACAACAACAGCAACAATCCTTAGAACACTTTAACGTTCCATAGAATAGATTAAAATGCTTTGAAGTATTTTAATAAAGGGCATACAGGACCCAGTTTTCCTTAATTTGTGGCAGTTATTTTTTAGATTAGATAGAAGAAGTTCAGTTTAGTTCAGTTGCTCAGTTGTGTCCGAATATTTGTGACCCCACGGACTGCAGCATGTCAGGCCTCCCTATCCATCACCAACTCCTGGAGTTTACTCAAACACATGCCCATTGAGTCGGTGATACCATCCAACCATTTCATCCTCTGTCGTCCCCTTCTCCTCCTGCCTTCAATCTTTCCCAGCATCAGGGTCTTTTCTAATGAGTCAGTTCTTCATATCAGATGACCAAAGTATTGAAGTTTCAGCTTCAGCACCAGTCCTTCCCATGAATATTCAGGACTGATTTCCTTTAGGATGGAATGGTTGGATCGCCTGCAGTCCAAGGGACTCTCAAGAGTTTTCTCCAACACCACAGTTCAAAAGCATAAATTTTTAGGCACTCAGCTTTCTTTAAAGTCCAACTCTCACATCCATACATGACCACTGGAAAAACCATAGCCTTGACTAGATGGACCTTTGTTGGCAAAGTAATGTCTCTGCTTATTAACATGCTATCTAGGTTGATCATAGCTTTTCTTCCAAGAAGTAAGGGTCTTTTAATTTCATGGCTTCAGTCACCATCTGCGGTGATTTTGGAGCCCCCTAAAATAAAGTCTGTCACTGTTTCAACTTTTTCCCCACTGATTTGCCATGAAGTGATGGGACAAGATATCATGATCTTAGTTTTCTGAACTAAGGAATCAGCGAACTAAAATGGACTGGAATAGTGAATTTAACTCAGATGATCATTATAGCTACTACTGTGGGCAAGAATCCCTTAGAAGAAATGGAGTAACGATTATATTCAACAAAAACATCCAAAATGCACTACTTTGATGCAATCTCAAAAATGACAAAATAATCTCTGTTTGTTTCCAAGGCAAACCATTCAATATCACAGTAATCCAAGTCTATGACCTGACCACTAATGCTGAAGAAGCTGAAGTTGAATGGTTCTATGAAGACCTACAAGACCTTCTAGAACTAACAGCCAAAAAGATGTCTTGTTCATTATAGAGGACCAGAATGCAAAAAGTAGAAAGTCAAGTATTACCCGGAGTAACAGGCAAATTTGGCCTTGGGGTAAAGAATGAAGCAGGGGAAAGGCTAATAGAGTTTTGCCAAGAAAACATATTGGTCATAGCAAATACCCTCTTCCAACAACACAAGAGAAGACTCTACATAGGATCATTACCAGATAGTCAATACAGAAATCAGATTGATTATATTTGTTGCAGCCAAAGATGCAGAAGCTATATACAGTCAGCAAAAATAAGACCGGGAGCTGACTATGGCTCAAATCATGATCGCTTTTTGCCAAATTCAGACTTAAATTCAAGAAAGTAGTGAAAACCACTAGACCGTTCAGGTATGACCTAAATCAAATCCCTTACCATTATACAGTGGAAGTGACAAATAGATTCAAGGGATTAGATCTGATAGACAGAGTCCCTGAACAGCTGTCGATGGAGGTCCCTGACATTGTACAGAAGGCAGGGGTCAATACCATCCCAAGAAGAAGAAATGCAAAAAGGCAAAATGGTTGTCTGAGGAGGCCTTACAAATAGCTGTGAAAATAAGAGAAGTGAAAATAAAAGGAGAAAAAACAAAACATACTCATTTGAATGCAGAGTTCCAAAGAATAGCAAGGATAGATAAGAAAGCCTCCTTCTGTGATCAATGTAAAGAAATAGAGGAAAACAACAGAATGGGAAAGACTAGAGATCTCTTCAAGAAAATTAGAGATACCAAGGGAACATTTCATGCATGATCGGCACAGTAAAGGACAGAAATGGTATGGACCTAAGAGAAGCAGAAGATATTAAGAAGAGCTTGCAAAAATACACAGAAGAACTATACAAAAAAAGATCTTCATGACCCAGATAATCACAATGGTGTGATCACTCACCTAGAGCTGGACATGCTGGAATGTTAAGTCAGGTGGGCCTTAGGAAGCATCACTACGAAGAAAGCTAGTGGAGGTGATGGAATTCCAGTTGAGCTATTTCAAATCCTAAAAGATGATGCTGTGAAAGTGCTGCATTCAACATGCTAGCAAATTTGGAGAACTTGGCAGTGGCCACAGGCCTAGAGAAGGTCAGCTTTCATCCCAATGATAAAGAATCGAAATGCCAAAAAATGCTCAAACTATTGCACACTTGCACTCATCTCACATTGTAAAGTAATGCTCAAAATTCTCCATGCCAGGCTTCAACAATACATGAACCATGAATTTCCAGATGTTCAAGCTGAATTTAGAAACAGCAGAGGAACCAGAGATCAAATTACCAACATCTGTTGAATTATCAAAAAAGCAAGAGAATTCCAGAAAAGCATCTACTTCTGCTTTATTGACTATGCCAAAGCTTTTGACTGTGTGGATCATAACAAATTATGGGAAATTTTTAAAGAGATGGGAATACCAGATAACCTGACCTGCCTCCTGAGACATCTGTATGCAAGTCAAGAAGCAACAGTTAGAACTGGCATGGAACAACAGGTTGGTTCCAAATAGGGAAAGGAGTACATCAAGCCTGTATATTGTCACCCTGCTGATTTAAGTTATATGCAGAGTACATCATGAGAAATGCTAGGCTGAATGAAGCACTAGCTGGAATCAAGATTGCTGGGAGAAATATCAGTAACCTCAGATATGCAAATGACACCATCCTTATGGCAGAAAGTGAAGAAGAACTAAAAAGCCTCTTGATGAAAGTGAAAGAGGAGAGTGAAAAAGTTGGCTTAAAACTCAACATTCAGAAAACCAAGAAAGAAGAAAAGTTTTTCTTTTTGTAAAGTTGTGTATTGTCCAATAATACCCAAAATTAAATGTTGAATAATTAGTTTGGCTATTACCTTGTCTTTACAGGATATACATAGGGATGATACATGCTATCTTGTTATAAATATGAAATATTTTCAAATAGCTTCTCTTTGTAAATATTTATTAAACATACTTTCTAAAAATGTAAAGTGGCCTGCCTGTCTCTCTCTTTCCCATCTTCTTTTCTCCCTTCCTCCTTTTCTTCCTGGCTTCTCCCCCACCCTCCCTTCCTTCCTTCCTCCCTTCCTTCCTTCTTTCCTCTCTCTTTCCTTCTCTTCCTGATGCCTTCCATTCTTGCCTGCCTTCCTTCAGTTCAAAAACTGATCTTCAAATAAACTCTTAGGTATAGTCTTAAAGGGAGAGAAAGAAGAGCTGATGAAATAAAATAGGCCTTGGAGACTAGCACCCTACAGCCGCTCTGCTCTTCCGGTAACCTTTAAGTGCCAACAGAATCCTTGGCCTTCCTCAGAGAATAGTTTGACAAATACTGATTTAAAATATTCTGTTAAGACTGTAAGTAACAAATCTTACCTTTAAGGATTGAGAGTAACCCCTGTAATTCTAGTAACAGCATTATAATATACAGAAAAATCACCCTGACAGAGGAGGGAGAAAAAAGCCATTAAAGAAATACAGGAGTTTACTAATTGTGTCTTTCTAAAACATATACAGAGAGGAATCCAGAATTAAAAAAAAAACAAAACCTAGGACTACCCTGGTGGCTCAGTGGTAAAGAAAATCTACCTTCCAGTGCAGGAGACACAGGTTCAATCCCTGGTCTTGGATTTCTATAAAGCAACCAAGCCTGTGTGCCACAACTACTGAGCCAGTGCTTCAGAGCCTGAGCCACAACTATTGAACCTAAGTGCTGAACCCCAGAGGCCCAGGTTCTCTAAAGCCAGTGTCCATGACCAGACAAGCCACCAAAGTAAGAAGCCCATGCAATGCAACTAAAGAGTAGCCCCTACTCACCACAACTAGAGAAAAAGGCTGTGCAGCAACGAAGACCCAGCCCAGCCAGTATACAAATATTAAAAAAAGAAAATCCAGAAAGAGAGAGCGATTTTTACTTTTACCAACTGAAGAAGAGAAATATTGCTGGGTTAAGAATGATATTCAAAATTATAACACAGGATTTCCTGAAACATGATAATAATAAATCAGAGTATATTTGCAGTTCATAGGAAATTTAAGATAACTATTTTTCTTTGATTCAAATAAATCTTTACTGTGTATCAAACTGATTCAATTGAATTAAATTGCTATTTGAGAGATAATTATTTTTCAAAAATAGTTTCCAGGTCATTTAAGAAACTGGAAAAATATGCAAATATAATATACATATCTCTCCTTATTATTAGACTTCCTCAAGGGTCAGAAACTATGAGACAATTTTGCTTTATTTTAAATAGTTTGACATTGCCATGTTTCTTCTAATATTGTTAATGACTGATAAAAAATTTAACCTATTATCACAATTTTCATTTTAATTAGTTTAATGTTTTGGACCAACTGGAATGAACAGCATCCAAGTATCATGAGATCAACTCTTACTGGGAAAAATGCTCAAGTGGTGGTCAGTACAGACATACTCACTCCAAATGGACTCACCATTGATCACCGTGCAGAGAAGCTGTATTTCTCAGACGGCAGCCTAGGAAAAATTGAAAGATGTGAATATGATGGATCCCAGAGACATGTAAGTAAACTTAGAATTTCCTGATTATAGATTTGAAAAATGATACATTTGAAATATATGTGCTTTATACTTGCTAAAGTATGCATGTTAAGAGGTTTTAAAATGGCTAATTATTCGAACCAACCAAATTGGATAATCTATTCAGTGAAAAGTGAAACTGCTGATAATATTTTGAAAATTTTAAGTGCATTCACTACCACAGAGACAGTCCAAATAGTAAAATTTCTTCTGGAGAAATAATAACTGATTTTCTTATAGTTATTAATTGAACTGGTATTGTTAGAGTGATTTGTATAAACTTCATTGTTATTTATAATTTTTTAATTATGAAATGAAATTGATTAGTTGTCCTAGGATAAAAGAACATTGCAAAATAATGAAATTATCTTCTGTATTTGGGCCCTCAAACCAACCTCAGAAGCTTTGAAGAGAGAAGAATGGAATTCTCTTCATTGTCAGGCTCATTCTCAGTCACATTTTTCTGAAATCCAAGTAAATATTAATGGGAGAATCTTTATGCTGCCACTGGAGAACATTTACAGAAGATATTTAGAGCGTGTAGGATGGTGAAAGTTCAGCGCCATTACCTTATGTTATGAAGACAGTAGCCCTTGGCAACTGAAAAAATGAGTTCAGAAGGGTAGATCTGGGTGTACCTGGAGGAATCTACCACAGCATCTCTGCACCATGCACCAGTGCATGCTTGAATGACAATGATCCTGAGGCTCTTTGCTTTTTCTTGAAGGGCCGGATAGTAAATATTTGGAGCTTCATGGACCATATTGTCTCTTATCACAACTACAGTGCCTTATAGTGAATATGTAATGAATAGCTGTGAGGAATTGATGCTTTTGAACTGTGGTGTTGGAGAAGACTCTTGAGAGTCCCTTGGACTGCAAGGAGATCCAACCAGTCCATTCTGAAGGAGATCAGCCCTGGGATTTCTTTGGAAGGAATGATGCTAAAGCTGAAACTCCAGTACTTTGGCCACCTCACGTGAAGAGTTGACTCATTGGAAAAGACTCTGAGGCTGGGAGGGATTGGGGGCAGGAGGAGAAGGAGACGACAGAGGATGAGATGGCTGGATGGCATCACTGACTCAATGGACGTGAGTCTGAGTGAACTCTGGGAGTTGGTGATGGACAGGGAGTCCTGGCGTGCTGTGATTCATGGGGTCACGAAGAGTCAGACACGACTGAGTGACTGAACTGAACTGAACTGAGCTGGGACAGTATTTCAATAAAACTTTATTTATAAAAACAGGCAACCAAACAACAGGCCATATTTGCTAACACCTAATCTGTACCATTAAGTATGCTGTTTAATTCAATTGAAAATATATCTGTACATATATATCTATATATTCAGATCAGTCACTCAGTAATGTGTGACTTCTCCTCCTGCCCCCAATCCCTCCCAGCATCAGAGTCTTTTCCAACGAGTCAACTCTTCGCATGAGGTGGCCAAAGTACTGGAGTTTCAGCTTTAGCATCAGTCCTTCCAAAGAAATCCCAGGGCTGATCTCCTTAAGAATGGACTGGTTGGATCTCCTTGCAGTCCAAGGGATTCTCAAGAATCTTCTCCAACACCACAGTTCAAAAGCATCAATTCTTTGGTGCTCAGCCTTCTTCACAGTCCAACTCTCACATCCATACATGACCCCTGGAAAAACCATAGCCTAGACTAGACAAACCTTTGTTGGCAAAGTAATGTCTCTGCTTTTCAATATGCTATCTAGGTTGGTCATAACTTTCCTTCCAAGGAGTAAGCACCTTTTAATTTCATGGCTGCAGTCACCATCTGCAGTGATTTTGGAGCCCAGAAAAATAAAGTCTGATACTGTTTCCCCATCTATTTCCCATGAAGTGATGGGACCAGATGCCATGATCTTCATTTTCTGAAGGTTGAGCTTTAAGCCAACTTTTTCACTCTCCACTTTCACTTTCATCAAGAGGCTTTTTAGTTCCTCTTCACTTTCTGCCATAAGGGTGGTGTCATCTGCATACCTGAGGTTTTTGATATTTCTCCCAGCAATATTGATTCCAGCTTGTGTTTCTTCCAGTCCAGCATTTCTCATGATGTATTCTGCATATAAGTTAAATAAACAGGGTACAATATACAGCCTTGACTAACTCCTTTTCCTATTTGGAACCAGTCTGTTGTTCCATGTCCAGTTCTAACTGTTGCTTCCTGACCTGCATACAGATTTCTCAAGAGGCAGATCAGGTGGTCTGGTATTCCTATCTCCTTCAGAATTTTTCACAGTTTATTGTGATCCACACAGTCAAAGGCTTTGGCATAGTCAATAAAGCAAAAATAGATGTTTTTCTGGAACTCTCTTGCTTTTTGTATGATCCAGCGGATGTTGGCAATTTGATCTCTGGCTCCTCTGCCTTTTCTAAAACCAGCTTGAACATCAGGAAGTTCACGGTTCACATATTGCTGAAGCCTGGCTTGGAGAATTTTGAACATTACTTCACTAGCATGTGAGATGAGTGCAACTGTGCAGTAGTTTGAGCATTCTTTGGCATTGCCATTCTTTGGGATTGGAATGAAAACTGACCTTTTCCAGTCCTGTGTCCACTGCTGAGTTTTCCAAATTTGCTGGCATATTGAGTGCAGTTCTTTCACAGCATCATCTTTCAGGATTTGGAATAGCTCAACTGGAATTCTATCACCTCCACTAGCTTTGTTCGTAGTGATGCTTTCTAAGGCCCACTTGACTTCACATTCCAGGATGTCTGGCTCTAGGTGAGTGATTACACCATCGTGATTATCTGGGTAGTGAAGCTCTTTTTTGTACAGTTCTTCTGTGTATTCTTGCCATCTCTTCTTAATATCTTCTTCTACTGTTAGGTCCATACCATTTCTGTCCTTTATATTATATAATACGTATAGATCTATATCATATACATATATATTAAATATATATGCATTATATAGACAAATATAAACATTTGTCTGAGGACAACTAGATAAATTTATGTATATGTACATATAATAACTTCCCTGGTGGCCCAGACAGTAAAGTGTCTGCCTACAATGCAGAAGACCTGGGGTTTGATCCCTGGGTCGGGAAGATCCCCTGGAGAAGGAAATGGCAACCCACTCCAGTACTCTTGCCTGGAAAATCCCACGGACAGAGGATCCTGGTAGGCTACAGTTCATGGGGTTCAAAGAGTCAGACACGACTGACAGACTTCACTTTACTTCACTTCACATATAACATACATATATTGCCTATGAGTATACAAATAGATGTGTGTGTATGTGCATGTATAGGTGTGTAAGTCTCTTGAAGAAAGAAGTGCATTAAGTTCTAGTATAGGGACTTCGTTAGAGTAGCAGAGACATAGGAAAGTTGAATGCTTAAGGAACACTGAAATTATCAGCTAAAACCTGATGAGTTCAGTTTGTGCTAAAGGCAATCAGTTCAGTTCAGTCACTCTGTCATGTCCAACTTTTTGCAACCCCATGAACTGCAGCATGCCAGGCTTCCTTCACCAACCCCTGCAGTTTGCTCAAACTCATGTCCATAGTGTTGGTTGCCGGGCTCCAGCCCCGGCTGATCCAGGGTATTCGAAGGAGAGACGGCATAGGCGATCTATTTATCTAAATATTTATCAAAGATATAAAGAGTAATAGAATGAGGATAGCTCAGTGAGGAAATTCAGTGGAGAAAAGAGGCTGAGTAGCTTGGTTTACGCGGGAGCCCAATAAAACTTCAAGACAAGAAGTTTGCACCACTTACGTAGGCCGCAGGCGTCCTTGCGTTCTCCCGAAGGAGAAGAGACACTGAGGCCTCCCCGATCGGATCTTAGAAGCCCAGGCATAATTAGTAAGCATGGTGGGTTCCGCGCTCCAGATGGAGACTTAGCCAGAGTGAGAGAGAGAGCGACATGGGGAGACCAAGTTTCGGTGAACAAGGCCCGCACTTTATTTTCCAAAGTAGTTTTTATACCTTAAGTTATGCATAGAGGATAATGGGGGAAGGGGTAGAGTCATGCAGTAAGCCAGGCTTTCTTCCTGCAAACTTATCATATGCAAAAGTTTCGGTGATTTGCATCATCTTCTGGCCCGGAGGCCTGTTAACATTTTAAGAAACTTATTTTTCTCTAAACGTGATTATTCTAAAGTCAGGCACCAGCCTCCAAAAGCATTGGACAAAGCTGCATTCCTATAGGGCAAAGGTGAGGTGGGCTCAATCAAGAAAAGAATTAACTCAAGGGCCCAAGGTTACAAACATTGAGGCTACTACTTACATTTCTATACACCCATTATATCAATCAATACACTGCCAAGGACACAGTAGGTAAGGGGTATGGAGACTTAGCAGCAAACGTTGGCCCAATAAGTGAAAAACCCTTCACCAATACAATTTCTAATCAATCTTTTAACTACTCAAAAGAATCTGTGTTTAGACAGTTTAGAACATCTCCTGCCTCTCACAGTTGGGAGGCTCTGAACAATCACATGTGGCCGGAAAAACCTATTCAGGCAGGCTAGAGGATTGCCAAAGGAGTTTGTAGGTTGAAACACTGTCACACCCAGGAATTATTAACTGGAGCTGTAAGCTAACTCTTTTTTCAGAGAGAGGTAGTGGGGGACAGCCCCCCGTAAAGTCAGAGGTGTAGGTGAAAGCACAAAGCAGAAAGTAGTCAGACTCTGGATTTGGGGATAGATGCTCGAGAATTTCCAGGGGGACTCCTGAGGCTCGATCCCACCTTTGCGTATGCCGAGCCTTCTTCCTCATGACCTTTGCCACGGACGGAGTGCCTCACACTGGCTCCTGGCAGTGATAGAATTCTAGTTGAGCTATTCCAGATCCTGAAAGATGATGCTGTGGAAAGTGCTGCACTCAATATGCAATATGCCGGCTCCCGGCAGTTGGTGATGCCAGAAGGCAATAATTCTGAAAAAAAAATTGAAGAATTCTATGCTTAAATCCTTGGTCTGACTTTTCCAACTAAAGGTTGTGTGCCTTTAGGCATATTACTTAGTCTTTATAAATTTTCTTTTTCTTTTTTTTTTCTGATATATAAATTTTCTTCCTAATTCTCAGGGTTATTATGAGAATATAATATAAAAGTTTGTCTCAGAATACATCAAAGAAATCCTAAATGAACTTAGTGGGTTAATGCTTTTGAAAAGATAGGTAAATTATTATCCTGAATATGGTATAATTTTCTATTATGGCCCAATACAGAAAATACTTCTATAACACCTCATCATAACTTTTAGTCTCCTTTCACTTATTTTTTATATACCTGGTTTTCTTTTCCCCTCCTCAGTCTCTTATTATGTGTGGCAATTATAGCTACACTAGGTGGTCCAGCAATCCAATAGTTCTAATCTAATTTAAAGAATTTTTTGGCCATTAAAAAATATGCATATGCATAGTTATGATTCCAACTTTCCATTTCTCATCTCTATCCAAACCAGAATAGTTTATGGCTGACTGTAGTAAAAAATAATGTACTGTATATTTATTTGTATTATATAAGTTGCTAAGAAAAGAAGAAAAAGAAAGTGAACTCGCTTAGTCATGTCTGACTCTTTGCAACAGCATGGATTGTAGCCCACCAGGCTCCTTCATCTAGTGGATTCTCAAGGCAAGAATACTGGAGTAGCTTGCCATTGAAGTTGCTGAGAGTATATTTTAAAGCTTTTACCAACAACAACAACAAAAAAAATTTTAACTATGTGAGGTGATAGATATATTAACTAACTTTATTATAGTTGGTTGGGCTTGAAAATTGGAGGAAAAAACTATTTCAAAGTTTATTACCTTCTTACATGCATCTCACTATTTTACTGGTTATCCAGATTCTATCACCAGTGTTCATCATGGTTACGTTGAATTTACCACTAATCCATCCTTGTGATATCCACTGCTTCTTATATTTAAATCATGATTTTACAACTAGAGTTTTGTTATTTGTTCCTGAATTTCATTTCTAAATTGACCTAAATCTCTGAATACTTACTACACTTTTGCCTATCTTTGTGACCACTCAGCTGTTTATGTAATTTATTACAAATATAACTATAGAATTTTGAGACTGAGAGTATAACTGAGGATCTGGGTCATCTCCTACTGTCTTTAGAAAAGTATAAATATGTAACTTGCCTTATGTTTCAAGATGTTAAAAAGGGATATTTCCTAAGGAAGAAAAAATTACAACTTATTCTGAAATAAAATTCTACAGATATGCTATAATATTTTAGAAGTTCTGGAAGCTTTAAAAATTCTTCTTTCATCTGATAATTGTTGAACAAGTAGACCAGTTTGTCTAATACCCTATCCATTCACTTCTCAGTTTTATATTATTAATTGTATGTACAAAAGTGTGAACAATATCAATTATTAATTTGATTTGTACCTGTCCATTTTAGTTGAAGTCTTAGAAATCAAAGAGTATTTTTTGGTCACAGATTTCTTTTTAAATCCTCACAGAAGCTAAGAGTTCCTTATTTGAAAAATGTACATGTGACTAGTTCACTCATTCTAATTTTCAGTTCAGTACATCTCTCTGTGCCAGGCACTTCTGTGCATGTTTGTGTGTTTTTCCTACTGTGTCTGTTCTTCGTTCCTATATCACTTCCCTCAGGCAACAATACTATTGTAATTGATTATATATATATATATCGATTCAATTGTGTGTGTGTGTGTGTGTGTGTGTGTATATATATATATATATATATGTATATTCCCTGATGGGTCAGTGATAAAGAATCTGCCAGGAGACCTGGGTTCAATCCCTGCCAGGAGACCTGGGTTCAATCCCTGAGTCAGGAGGATCCCCTGGAGAAGGAAATGGAAACCCACTCCAGTGTTCTTGCCTGGAAAATCCCATGGACAGAGGAGCTTGGTGGCCTACAGTCCATGGCATTGCAGAAGCAGTCAGACATGAGTTAGTAATTCAACAGTAACAATATACACACACTATATATATTTTAAATGGATCAGATAACTAGCATAATGGGGCTTCCCAGGTGGCGCTGGTGGTAAAGGACCCACCTACCAAAAGAAGGCATAAGAGACTTGGCTTCCATCGATCCCTGTGTCAGGAAGATCCCCTGGAGGAGGACATGACACTCACTCCAGTATTCTTGCCTGGGAAATCCATGGGCAGAGGAGCCTGGTAGGCTACAGTCCATCAGGTTGCACAGAGTTGGATACGACTGAAGCATCTTAGAATGCACACATGCAACCAACATAACGGATTTCGTTTTTACATATTAGAATGCATTATAGAAGGCATTGCAAAAATGTGTGATAATGTAAAATCATAGAGTCAAAAGTGTGATGTTTAGGAAGTAGAAAATATAGGAGGTTAAAATAGCCTATGAAAGACTATGCCAAGAAACGTAAGAAGAGATATAAAACATTGTTCAATTTATGAAGTCAAATTGTGCTGAGACAATGTAATATAAAGAAGTGACCAGAGAAACAATCATTTCAGAAAGAAACATTTCCTCCCATAGTTGTGTATTTCCTAGCTCTGAATAACACAAAAGTGAGTGGAGAGCAGTTACTGAAACAGAGATCAAATATCCCCAGGGGAGTTGACAGAGCGGAATAAACCTGCACATTACAACCTGAAATATTTGAGAGTACATCTTTTTTAATGAAAAGGAAGCAAGCAATCTATTAAGTTAATTGATAAAGTTTGGAAAGATGACTGTATATCTGGGCATTTTGAGTCTACAAACTCAGTACAGTGCCATTGCTGTCCCACAATATATTTAAAGAGCCTGTCTTCTCTTGAATCAACTGTGAGTGAGTGAAGCTGCTCAGTCGTGTCCAACTCTTTGCGACCCCATGGATTGTAGCCCATCAGGCTCCTCCATCCATGGGAATCTCCAGATAAGAATACTGGAGTGGGTTGCCATTTCCTTCTCCAAAAGCTATGGTTTAAACATAGTCTGATAGGCTTAATTCCTACATTACAACTTAAAACCTTTAAATGCTCTTCTACATTCTTTAGAACGGAACACTCTGTGTAGCTTTACTCTTATCCAGGATTTTTTTTTTTTTTTTTTTAACATGGTGTGCCATGGGCTTAAGTGTTTGTAGTAAAGTCGCTCAGTCCTCTCTGACTCTTTGCGACCCCCTGGATTGTGTAGCCTACCAGGCTCCTCCATTCATGAGATTTTCCAGCCAAGAATACTGGAGTGGGTTGCCATTTCCTTCTCCAGGGCATCTTTCCAACCCAGGGATCGAACCCAGGTCTCCCCTGTTGCAGGAAGATTCCTTACCTTCTGAGCCACCAGAGAATCCAATCCAAGAGTTTGTAGGTATTCGAAAAAATACTGATAAGCTATTTACAGTCACTTAATTTATTATGAACAGTATGAAAAGACAAAATGATAGGATACTGAAAGGGGAATTACCCAGGTCAGTAGGTGCCCAATATGCTACTGGAGATCAGTGGAGAAATAACTCCAGAAAGAATGAAGGGATGGAGCCAAAGCAAAAACAATACCCAGTTGTGGATGTGACTGGTGATAGAAGCAAGGTCCAATGCTGTAAAGAGCAATATTGCATAGGAACCTGGAATGTCAGGTCCATGAATCAAGGCAAATTGAAAGCGGTCAAACAGGAGATGGCAAGAGTGAACGTCGACATTCTAGGACTCAGTGAACTAAAATGAACTGATATGGGTAAATTTAACTCAGATGACCATTATATCTACCACTGTGGGCAGGAATCCCTTAGAAGAAATGGAATAGCCACAATGGTCAACAAAAGAGTCCAAAATGCAGTGCTTGGATGCAATCTCAAAAATGACAGAATGATCTCTGTTCGTTTCCAAAGCAAACCATTCAATATCATGGTAATACAAGCCTATGCCACAACCAGTAACACTGAAGAAGCTGAAGTTGAATGGTTCTATGAAGACCTACAAGACCTTTTAGAACTAACACCCAAAAAAGATGTCCTTTTCATTATAGGGGACTGGAATGCAAAAGTAGGAAGTCAAGAAACACCTGGAGTAACAGGCAAATTTAGCCTTGGAGTATGGAATGAAGCATGGCAGAGGCTAATAGATTTTTGCCAAAAAAACGCACTGGTTATAGCAAACACCCTTTTCCAACAACACAAGACTCTACACATGGACATCACCAGATGGTCAACACTGAAATCAGATTGATTATATTCTTTGCAGCCAAAGATGGAGAAGCTATATACAGGCAGCAAAAACAAGACCAGGAGCTGACTGTGGCTCAGATCATGAACTCCTTATTGCCAAATTCAGACTTAAATTGAAGAAAGTGGGGAAAACCATTAGAACATTCAGGTATGACCTAAATCAAATCCCTTAAGATTATACAGTGGAAGTGAGAAAAAGATTTAAGGAACTAGATCTGATAGATAGACTGCCTGATGAACTATGGACAGAGGTTGGTGACATTGTACAGGAGACAGGGATCAAGACCATCCTCAAGAAAAAGAAATGCAGAAAAGCAAATGGCTGTCTGAGGAGGCCTTAAAAATAGCTGTGAAAAGAAGAGAAGTGAAAAGCAAAGGAGAAAAGGAAAGATATAAGCATCTGAATGCAGAGTTCCAAAGAATACCAAGGAGAGATAAGAAAGCCTTCCTCAGCGATTAATGCAAAGAAATAGAGAAAAAAAAAAAAAAAAAAACAGAATGGGAAAGACTAGAGATCTCTTCAAGAAAATTAGAGATACCAAGGGAACATTTCATGCAAAGATTGGCTCGATAAAGGACAGAAATGATATGGACCTCACCAAAGCAGAAGATATTAAGAAGAGGTGGCAAGAATACACAGAAGAACTGTACAAAAAAGAGCTTCGTGACCCAGATAATCATGATGGTGTGATCACTCACCTAGAGCCAGACATCCTGGAATGTGAAATCAAGCGGGCCTTAATAAGCATCACTAGGAACAAAGCTAGTGGAGGTGATGGAACAGTTGAGCTATTTCAAATCCTGAAAGATGATGCTGTGAAAGTGCTGCACTCAATATGCCAGCAAATTTGGAAAATGCAGCAGTGGCCACAGGACTGGAAAAGGTCAGTTTTCATTCCAATAACAAAGACAGGCAATGCCAAAGAATACTCAAACTACCGCACAATTGCACTCATCTCACAAGCTAGTAAAGTAATGCTCAAAATTCTCCAAGCAAGTTTTCAGCATTACGTGAACCGTGAACTTCTAGATGTTCAAGCTGGTTTTAGAAAAGGCAGGTTCAGGAGGGTTCAGGATGGGGAACACATGTATACCTGTGGCGGATTCATTTTGATATTTGGCAAAACTAATACAATTATGTAAAGTTTAAAAATAAAGTAAAATTTAAAAAAAATAGAAAAGGCAGAGGAAGCATAGATCTAATTGCCAACATCAGTTGGATCATCAAAAAAGCAAGAGATTTCCAGAAAAACATCTATTTCTGCTTTATTGACTGTGCCAAAGCCTTTGACTGTGTGGATCACAGTAAACTGTGGAAAATTCTTCGAAAGATGGGAATACCAGATCACCTGACCTGCCTCTTGAGAAACCTATATGCAGGTCAGGAAGCAACAGTTAGAACTGGACATGGAACAACAGACTGGTTCCAAATAGGAAAAGGAGTACATCAAAGCTGTATGTTGTCACCCTGCTTATTTAACTTACATAAAGAATACATCATGAGAAACGCTGGACTGGAGGAAACACAAGCTGGAAGCAAGATTGCCGCAAGAAATATCAATAACCTCAGATATGCAGATGACACTACCTTTATGGCAGAAAGTGAAGAGGAACTAAAAAGCCTCTTGATGAAAGTGAAAGAGGAGAGTGAAAAAGTTGGCTTAAAGCTCAACATTCAGAAAACTAAGATCATGGCATCTGGTCTCATCACTTCATGGCAAATAGATGGGGAAACAGTGCAAACAATGTCAGACTTTATTTTTCTGTGCTCCAAAATCACTGCAGATGGTGATTGCAGCCATAAAATTAAAAGATGCTTACTCCTTGGAAGGAACGTTATGACTAACCTAGATAGCATATTCAAAAGCAGAGACATTACTTTGCCAACAAAGGTCCGTCTAGTCAAGGCTATGGTTTTTCCAGTGGTCATGTGAGGATGTGAGAGTTGGACTGTGAAGAAAGCTGAGTGCCGAAGAATTGATGCTTTTGAAATGTGATGGTGGAGAAGACTCTTGAGAGTCCCTTGGACTGCAAGGAGCTCCAACCAGTCTGTCCTAAAGGAGATCAGTCCTGGGTGTTCATGGAAGGAGTGATGCTAAAGCTGAAACTCCAGTACTTTGGCCACCTCATGCGAAGAGTTGACTGATTGGAAAAGACTCTGATGTTCGGAGGGATTGGGGACTGGAGGAGAAGGGGACAACAGAGAATGAGATGGCTGGATGGCATCACCGACTTGATGGACATGAGTTTGAGTGAACTCCGGGAGTTGGTGATGAACGGGAGGCCTGGAGTGCTGTGATTTATGGGGTCGCAAAGAGTCGGACATGACTGAGTTACTGAACTAAACTGAACTGAACTGAATTTATTGTAGGAATATATAGATCTCACTACTAATCAGTAGATTAAGGAGAGAGATCCTCAAACATCAAAAGAAAAATTGGAAAAACTGTGTTTTTAAAAGTACTTTTTACTTTTTTGTTTTATTTATGTGATAATATTTAGCTAAACAAATTCATTTAGCTATACAAATTCAAAATAGAGTTAGATTTTAATTTCCTGTTTTATTTTGGAGTGAGGTCATAAGAAAATACAAGTACACACAGTTTAAATGTGACCTATATTGATAAAAATATAATGATTGGCTATTTTCTTTGAATTTTAAAAGCATGTTAACATGTATGGTGGTCCTACCTGCAAATTTTGTTGAGGGGAGCATTCTCTATTTAGCAATACACAATTGAATGCTGCTGTTATTAGGGGGAAAACATATCATAATTTCATTCTATTTCACTTTTATTTCTATTCTATATCTGCTGCTCCAGTAGATAAAACAATAACTAATGTTGACAGGGGCTAAGACAGCTTGATTATAACCTTTCTCCCTGGTGTTACCCTGTAAGTGTTAATCATTTCTTGGAAGGCAGCTGTACCTGAGTGACACAAACCCTTCCAGAAGAGATGTTGTTTATGTTCCTAGAAATTGCAATTGCTGATGTTTCTTACTTTTGACATTCTTTTAGAAAGTTTGTCCAGAGTTTTTGTTTGTTTGTTTGTTTAGAGTATATTCCCAGGCAGAAATACTAAGTCCTAAGACCTATCCTTAGAATGAAAAGAATGCAGGATAATCTATCTTCTAGATAAACACACTTTGAAAATGAACTTTTTTGACTGGAAAGGAAAAGAAGTTTTTCCTTCTGACACAGGGAAAGCAGGTTTTTGTTTATTTGTTTGTTTTTAATTAGTCAATTAAAAGTAAGATCAAGCACAAGAATATTTGATGTCCTATTTTTATGGCACCAAATTCTTTATTTCTCCTTATAGAATCAGTTATTTCATACCATAAATGAATCAAGAAATAAATATGTCTACCTATTATCTATCTAATGAATCTATTATTTATCTATATCTTCTACCCAGTCTATAAATGCCTATCCTATCCACTTGTTTTGATAATATAGTTTTATGCTGAACTGTGAAACTTAGGCAGTAGGTTTTGATGCCCAGAAAAGTGAGTTTTTTGACAACATGCTAAGTTTAAATTATTTAGCTAAGTCAAAGCCATACTATCACCAAAGAAAAGGCATTGCAATTTCAATATTTTAAAATGTAAAACATTTTAATTTAACAATTTGAATGTTGACTTAAAAATCAATGTCAGGATAAACAGTTACTAAAAATTTCAGTAAACTGGAAAATTTTCCACCATTAGCTGGAATAATCCAGTATTATTCCACAGATTAGGAAACTGATGCCCCAAAAGACTACATTGGTGTCTAACATTCTTCTGTCCAATACTGAATGCCAGTCATAGTTCCGAACTCTTTATTAGAGTCAATGTCCTTTAATTTAATTTTTTTCATTTTTAAAATTTTTTGGCTGAGCTGTGTGTCATGAGATATCTTAGTTCCCTGACCAGGGGGCCAGGAATGGAACTGCAGTGGAAATTCAGAGTCTTAACCACAGGACAGCCAGGGAAGTCCCCCAATGTGGTGCTTACCCCCGCGCTGCCTTTTTTTTTTCCTGTTGAAAACAAATGTTCTATAGCATTCCCATTCCTATCTATTATGAAGTGAAATTTTGTAATATATATAGGTAGATAACTTTTTAAAAGCCAAATTAAGATCCATGCTGTGCTTAGTCACTCAATTGTGTCTGACTCTTTGCAGCCCCATGGACTATAGCCAGCCAGGCTCCTCTGTCCACTGGTTTCTCCAGGCAAGAATACTGGAGTGGGTTGCCATGCCCTCCTCCAGGGGATCTTCCTAACCCAGGGATCGAACCCAGGTCTCCCACATTGCAGGCGGATTTTTACAGTCTGAGCCACCAGAGAAACCCAAGAATACTGGAGTGGGTAGCCTATTCCTTCTCCAGTGGATCTTCCAGACTCAGAAATCAAACTGTTGTTTCCTGCATTGCAGGTGGATTCTTTACTAGCTGAGCTACCAGAGAAGCCCAAATTAATATCTAAGTATAAGTAAATATAAATAAATCTAAAGTAATTCATAATAAAAATAGGACATATTTCAATATTTAAATTTGCAAAAGTCAGAGAAAAAATGAGGAAGTGATCAAGATCTTTTCGCTAGTGAAGAACCACCATGAATGTGACAGCTGTGAAGGCAGACTCATATTAGGGGTGTTGTACTGGATACTCAAACACTTTGGAGCTGCATTGCCTTGGGTGGTATGATTTTCAAAACTGGTAATGCATTTGAAGCCATCCCTCAATTTACATGGATTGTGACTGCCCCCATCCTGCACCACTAAGATGGCAAATTGTTTTAAATGAGACATGAAGAGAAATCTCCTGACAGCAAGCGACCTTTCAACTCTAATGTCTCAAACACATGGGGTGCTGGGCCTATCAACAGCTAAATGAGCCATAGTCAAGAAGGAGAGTGTGTGTTTATTAGTGAAAGCATTCTGTGGAGTTGAATTCTAACAGATGAGCCAATGGAATATAAGGAAATGACTATATCTGTCATCTGCTATTAGTATATAATAAGCATGCAATCAAGTATATTACAAACAAGTCCACTGACTATTGAATCCTGTAGGGATTCTAAAAACTCAGATGTTTATTGCCTGATGTGTCTTTGAATTCAAGAGACACCTTTCAATATGCAGGTTATTACACCCAGTACTATCTTTAATATGTTTCAAGTATCTCTAAATATTAATAGTTACTCAAATTACAATCTCAACAACTTTTTAATATTTAAATAAGATTACTTTATAATGTTTAAGAATGGTAAGTGGTTAAATAGAAATACAAAAATAAAAAATAACACAATAGAATTGTATACATCTACTAAAAATAATGACATAAAATATAGCTATTTCATGGGAGAGTATTATGAAGTGAAAAACAGGTTTTTACAAGTTCACACTAGATGTTTTAATATTTTCCTGATTTGTGCTTTGATGAGTGACTTTTCCATTGAACCTGGAATTTTTATTGTTTTATTGTGTGAAATTCGGCATCTTATTTAAAACTTTTGCCTTAACTGGCTTTCTCTGATGTCATTCTGGTAGAGGAAAGTAAGGGCTCTTGCTCTGTGGAAGTCAAAGGCTAAGTTCCTCATGTAGCCTTTGAAGACACTTGGCAGGATGGGCATATGAGCTCCTGCTCCCCATCAGGTCTCCACTGTCACTGCTGTGGAGGTGGCCTCATTACCGCTGGATTACTTGAAAATCCTGATTCTCCACTGTGCTTCCTTTGACATCACTATGGAGGGGAGGGAGAGGGTACACCATTACTATGGGTGGGAGTCCAGACTTCCCACTAGGCCTTTGCTGCTGTGGGTAGGATGGGTCACAGTCTGCTTAACTGTTTGTTTCTATGTGGCATTTGCCTAGAGTAGAGCAATTACTGTCTAAAAGTTTTCTGCCTTATGAGTTAAAATCTTTTCCTGGTCTTTTGGCTTTAAAAATCTTTCCAGGTTTTTGTTTTTCCTTTTTGTTCATTTTGGCATTCTTGGGTTGCCATTTATTCAGTTCCAAGTCTGAGGTATATGAAACAAAAATAAGAGCCAGGGAACTCACCGCCATGTTGGCCTTTGGTCCCAAGATCAATAGCTGAGTTACCTTCTCTAATTTCAGTCTTCTTACGTTTGTTTTATATATGCTTTCCAGCTTTTTAGTTGTATTTAGTGAGAGTAATCAAGAAAATGTCTCCTTCATCTTGCCAGAAGCAGAAATCAGTATGCTTATAGATTTTTGGAAATTCAGAATAGAAAAAAGGATATGCTTTATATATATTGTTTTATAAAATATTTTAAAGTATATTAATATAAGCTATGCTTTACAAATCTCAAAAACAGCAAAATGTTTATCTGTGTATTGACAGTGGCTTTAAATGTGGTAAGATTTATTTTAGCACACATGGTGTGACATGATTTACTAGAACCCAAAGACACTGAAGGGCTTCACAGGTGGTAAAGGATTCACTTGCCAATTCAGGAGACTCAAGAGACACAGGTTCAATCTCTGTGTCAGGAGTATCCCCTGGAGTAGGAAATGGCAACCCACTCCAGTATTCTTACCTGGAGAATTCCATGGACAGAGGAGACTTGCAGACTATTATCCATGGGGTCACAAAGAGTCAGACATGACTGAGTGACTGAACACACAAAGACATCGAAACCCTGCCCTCCACGTGAGAAACACAAAGTTTGTGAAAATAAAAATGATGGATTGTGTTGTCTAAATTTTATCATCTCTAACTGTACAATGCGTACACATTACCACTGAGTGAATACAATAAAGTGCATGTGATGATATGACATTGCCAAATACAGTTGGCCAAGTGAGAATAAGAAGGGAGCGAAAAAAAAAAATCTGAAATTGATGTTAAATTGTTTCTGATTCCTGACTCTGGTTATAAAGAGTTGTGTGATCTCCAGCAACTGAGTGTGTCTTTTTCAATCTCAGCTCATTATGTAAATGAGCTAGGTTCAAAATTTTCTTCCAACTTTAACATTTTACGACCCTACCATTGGGTATGTTTAATAAACTTAGGGCATCTTCTTGTTCTTTTTGTGCCTGAGTTTTTTCTGTAAAATAAGACTAATAGTTTATGCCTCATAGGATATATTTTTGAAGGGCTACTTTTTATTGTATGCAACCTAGAGAAGGAAATGGCAACCCACTCCAGTATTCTTGCTAGCAGAATTCCATGGACAGAGGAGCCTAACAGGCTACAGTTTTTGGGATTGCAAGAGTCGGACACGACTTAGAGCTATTTTTCTTTCTTTTTATTTTTCTTTCTTGTTACCTGACGATAGTCAACAAATATTAAATCTTATAAAATTCCCCTTGAATAATAAAAATTTAAAAATAAACAAAATCAATAATTGTGTAATGATTGTCACTACACACATATGCATTTATATGAGCATTAATTACAGAAATTGCAATAAATCATAACTGCCTCATTGCCTCTTTTATAGGATTACTAGCATCTGAAGACTAGAATTTGTTTGGAGATCTTTGTATCTCCAAAAGTAAGTAGCCTGAAGTCTGGTACATTGCTGTATTCAGCAAATATTTCCTGATCCATTGAGGAAATGGATAAATAAACTGAAAGAAAAATTATAAAAATGTTTCTCTGAATTAAATGAAAAACAACTTTAAAAAATAGATGAAAATCAAAACTTATCAATTTTGAAAGGCTCAACCATCCAGAGTAATTTTCTGGAATCTGTACAACTGATATGCCTGTTTGGTAAGGTAAGAATGTTATTGCAGTAAGGTTAATGGTGTTCATTTTTTAATATACTCCCTTTGATTTAAATCCACATACATTTCAGTGATGGTTCAGCTTGGTTAATCGTGTAAATGAATGTATTACTGAAGCTGGACTCTCTAAGAAGAGAGGAGAATAATGGTCAGAATCCAGGGCAACTAGTGTATTCACCCAGAAAATAACTGGTGTCCCTTCAGCATGTGATACTGATAATGATGGATTGATTGAGTATTTCTTGGAAGCTTTCAATTTGTTAGGCATTAGAAAGAATTTTGGAAAGCAGCCACCTCTCCTACCTTCCTCATTGTAAAAATTTAAATACAGAGATGAAAAGAACAGATAGCTAAGGAAAGCCACCCTGCATACACACATATGAGTGTGTTTATCTATCCATATCTCTATTTTACATATCTATGTGTGTGTGTGCCAGGTGCTGAGTATTGTCCAGCTTTTTATGATCCCATGGACTGTATCCCGCCAGACTGCTCTGTCCATGGAATTTTCCTGGCAAAGGAAAAAAAAATTTCCTGGAATGAGTTGCCATTTCCTGTGACTCATGTGTCTCCAGCATCTTAGGATTCTTCACCTGCTAAAGCCATCGGGGAAGCAATCTATACATATAAATGAGCAAAATTCTTCCATATTATCCTTGTTAACTGAACAGAGGGACAAGCATATAAGAAAGTTCCAAACATATTTTATTTGGTGAAATAAATAAGTAGATATGAGAAAAAGTAAGAGATTTAAAACGTTATATTTAAGTTCAGGAAATTCTGAAATAACTTACATATATTTTACTCTTTTCTGAATTCCTGATTAAATTTTCAGAACTCTCTCAGTTCAGTCAGTTCAGTCGGTCAGTTGTGTCCGACTCTTTGCAACTACAGCACACCAGGCCTCCCTGTCCAACACCAACTCCAGGAGTTTACTCAAACTCATGTCCACTGAGTCAGTGATGCCACCCAACCGTCTCATCCTATGTCGTACCCTTCTACTCAGGCCCTCAATCTTTCCCAGCATCAGGGTTTTTCCAAACGAGTCAGTTCTTCACATCAGGTGGCCAGCTTCAGCATCAGTCCTTCCAATGAATATTCAGGAGTGATTTCCTTTAGGATGGACGGATTAGATCTCCTTGAGTCTAGGGACTCTCAAGAGTCTTTGCCCATACCACAGTTCAAGAGCATCGATTCTTTGGAGGGCAGCATTTTTATAGTCCAACTCACACACCCATACATGGCTACTGGAAAAACCATAGCTTTGACTAGATGGAATTTTGTTAATAAACTAAGGTCTCTGCTTTTTAATATGATGTCTCAGTTCAGTTCAGTCGCTCAGTAGTGTCTGACTCTTTGCGACCCCATGAAGCGCAGCACACCAGGCCTCCCTGTCCATCACCAACGCCCGGAGTTCACTCAAACTCATGTCCATTGAGTCGGTAATGCTATCCAGCCATTCCATCCTCTGTTGTCCCCTTCTCCTCCTGCCCCTAATCCCTCTGAACATCAGAGTCTTTTCTAATCAGTCAACTCTTGGCATGAGATGGCCAAAGTATTGAAGTTTCAGCTTCAGCATCACTCCTTCAAATGAACACCCAGGACTGATCTCCTTTAGGATGGACTGGTTGGATCTCCTTGCAGTCCAAGGGACTCTCAAGAGTCTTCTCCAACACCACAGTTCAAAAGCATCAATTCTTTGGTGCTCAGCTTTCTTCACAGTCCAACTCTCACACCCATACATGACCAATGGAAAAACCATAGCCTTGACTAGATGGACCTTTGTTGGCAAAGTAATATCTCTGCTTTTCAATATGCTATCTAGGATGGTCATAACTTTCTTTCCAAGGAGTGTCTTTTAATTTCATGGCTGCAGTCACCATCTGCAGTGATTTTGGAGCCCAGAAAAATAAAGTCTGACACTGTTTCTACTGTTTCCCCATCTATTTCCCATGAAGTGATGAGACCAGATGCCATGATCTTAAGTTTTCTGAATGTTGAGCTTTAAGCCAACTTTTTCACTCTCCTCTTTAACTTTCATCAAGAGGCTTTTTAGTTCCTCTTCACTTTCTGCCATAAAGGTAGTGTCATCTGCATATCTGAGGTTATTGATATTTCTCCTGGCAATCTTGCTTCCAGCTTGTGCTTCCTCCAGCCCAGCGTTGCTCATGATGTACTCTGAATAGAAGTTAAATAAGCAGGGAGACAACAGACAGCCCTGAGGTACTCCTTTTCCTATTTGGAACCAGTCTGTTGTTCCATGTCCAGTTCTAACTGTTGCTTCCTGACCTGCATATAGGTTTCTCAAAAGGCAGGTCAGGTGGTCTGGTATTCCCATCTCCTTCAGAATTTTCCACAGTTTACTGTGATCCACACAGTCAAAGGCTTTGGCATAGTCAATAAAGCAGGAATAGATGTTTTTTTATGTAACTCTCTTGCTTTTTTGATGATCCAGAAGATGTCGGCAATTTGATCTCTGGTTCCTCTGCCTTTTCTAAAACCAGCTTGAACATCTGGAAGTTCACAGTTCACGTATTGCTGAAGCCTGGCTTGGAGAATTTTGAGCATTACTTTACTAGTGTGTGAGATGAATGCAATTGTGCTGTAGTTTGACAATTTTTTGGCATTGCCTGTCTTTGTTATTGGAATGAAAACTGACCTTTTCCAGTCCTGTGGCCCCTGCTGAGTTTCCCAAATTTGGTAGCATGTTAAGTGCAGCACTTTCACAGCATCATCTTTCAGGATTTGAAATAGCTCAACTGGAATTCCATCACCTCCACTAGCTTTGTTCTTAGTGATGCTTCCTAAGGTCCACTTGACTTCGCATTCCAGGATTTCTGGCTCTAGGTGTGTGATCACAGTATCGTGATTATCTGGGTCGTGCATATCTTTTTTGTATGGTTCTGTGTTTTCTTGTCACCTTTCTGAATGTCTTCTGCTTCTGCTAGGTCCATACCATTTCTGACCTTTATGTGCTTAGTTTTGCATGAAAAGTTGCCTTGGTATCTCTACTTTTCTTGAAGAGGTCGCTAGTCTTTCCCATTCTATTGTTTTCCTCTATTTCTTTGCACTGATCACTAAGGAAGGCTTTCTTATCTCTCCTTGCTATTTTTTTGGAACTCTGTATTCAAATGGTATATCTTGCCGTTTTTCCTTTGCCTTTCACTTCTATTCTCAGCTATTTGTAAGGCCTCATCAGACAACCATTTTGCTTTTTTGCAATTCTTCTTGGGATGGTCTTGATCCTTGCCTCCTGTACAGTGTCAGTGACCTCCATCCATAGTTCTTCAGGCACTCTGTCTATCAGATCTAATCCCTTGAATCTATTTGTCACTTCCACTGTATAATCATTAGGGATTTGATTTAGGTCATACCTGAATTGTCTAGTGGTTTTCCCTCCGTTCTTCAGTTTAAGTCTGATTTTGGCAATAAGGAGTTCCTGATCTTAGCCACAGTCAGCTCCTGGTCTTGTTTTTGCTGACTATATAGAGCTTCTCCATCTTTGGCTGCAAAGAATATAATCAACCTGATTTCGGTATTTACCATCTGGTGATGTCCATATGTAGAATCTTCTCTTGTGTTGTTGGAAGAAGGTGTTGGAAGAGTTGTTCTCTAGCTGATTTTAATGTGTTTCTTATTAAAGTTTCACATGCACAAATACCAACATGAATTTATCTAAGCTTGAGACAATATCTTGAATTTTCTTTCCATGTTTGGCTCTTGAATGCATTTAGAATGCTAACATACTAGTTGAAACTATTTAACTATTTAAAAAATGATTTAAACTAGTTTATAATAAAAGCTCATGTATCAAACTGTAAATAAACAGCAAAAGCATAAATTTATTCCTGAGCTTCCCAGCAGCCAAAATATTAAGGGCAACCTATTAAGTTATGCAGTACTTTGATTTAGTAGAAGGAAACAAAATTGTTTAGCAAAGAAAATAGATGTTTCCCTGTGGCCCTAAGTTTTAAATGGTTATTGTAATGAAATCTTTCATTTATATGAGGAGCTTTGAAAATATATACAAGCTAATGAAAATTAAAATGCTAAGTAATTTCTACTGGCATATATGAAAAATCATCAAAATAAATATGGTTGGCCATCAACATATAAAATGCATTTAATAATCTTCAATTAGGTTGTTCAGTTACAAAAAGGGCAAGCTAATATTTAAAACTAAGTGAAGTTAGTAAGATGAATGAGCTGAGTTATTGTGTAATTATTAAAGATCAAGAAATAATAAAGAAAAATAGAGGGGATATGTAAACAATGTTGACTAAAGGTATATCTTGCTGCTGCTGCTGCTAAGTTGCTTCATTCGTGTCCGACTCTGTGCCACCCCAGAGACGGCAGCCCACCAGGCTTCCCCGTCCTTGGGATTCTCCAGGCAAGAACACTGGAGTGGGTTGCCATTTCCTTCTCCAATGCATGAAAGTGAAAAGTGAAAGTGAAGTCGTTCAGTCGTGTCCAACCCTTAGCGACCCCATGGACTGCAGCCTACCAGGCTCCTCCGTCCATGGGATTTTCCAGGCAAAAGTACTGGAGTGGGGTGCCATTGCCTTCTCCAAAAGGTATATCTTAGAGAGAAGTAAAACTAAACAGTTATTCATATGAAAGGAGGAACTGTTAAAAACAAGCAGAACTGTAGATTCTTAGGCTTGTTTTTCCACCAGGTTTCAAAACAGAATGCTATAGCCACTGATGTAGCTGCTACAAATGTGTATAGTCAATAGTTTATCCTGCCAAACTAATAATTTCTAGACAATTAGGGGAAAAGTGTCCAAGTATTTTTCTCCAGACTCAGGCACTGGAGCTGAGCGCAGTGAGGAAAGACGAGTAGATCACTTCATGTGGCTCTGACTACCTTGAAAAGCTGAGCATATTCAGCTGACCTGAACTACAACTTCTGGGGCTGCTGAATGAAAGGAACATTAAAGGGCTTATTAGCTGAATAAAAAATAAACACCCCAGAGTAGCATGACCTGGGGTGAAAGAAAAGAGCATACAAACCTTAATTTGTCAGGGGTGTTCAAAGAAGCAAAACAATTTCTTAATGGGAAAATATATAGCAGAATCTCCTGGGGAGCTTTTGTGTAATACAATACATGAGCTCTGCCCTCCACTCCAGTACAATTAAATTAGAATTCCTAGAAGAGGCATGGATCTTAATGTTAGTTTCCAGTTGATTTTTATGCATAGTCAAAATTGAGACTTATCATAATCAGTCAGCTCAGTTGCTCAGTTATGTCCAACTCTTTGCAACCACATGGACTGCAGCAATCCAGGCTTCCCTGTCCATCACCAACTCCAGGAGCTTACTCAAACTCATTTCCACTGAGTTGGTGATACTATCCAACCATCTCACTCTCTGTTGTCCCCTTTTCCTCTTGCCTTCAATCTTTCCCAGCATCAGGGTCTTTTCAAATGGGTCAGTTCTTCACATCAGGTGGCCAAAGTATTGGAACTTCAGCATCAGTCCTTCCAATAAATATTCAGGACTGATTTCCTTTAGGATTGAGTGGTTTGATCTCCTTGGAGTCCAAGGGACTCTCAAGAGTCTTCTCTGACACCACAGTTCAAAAGCATCAATTCTTCCATGCTCAACTTTCTTTATGGACTTTTAGAAATATAAAGGAGAGTTTATTCAAGGTGTAATTGAATATATACTAAATGAGAACATCTATATATCCATATTTATATCTATATATTTTAAATCCTAGTTTGGGTCTCCTCTCCTGATTCTGAATTTCTGGAAGAGTTACCATAGGAATTATCCCAATTTTTGTCTTCATAGTACCTAGCATATGCATGCGTGCTAAGTCACTTCAGTCATGTCTGACTCTTTGTGACCCTATGGACTGTAGCCCTGGAGAAGGAAATGGCTACCCACTCCAGTGTTCTTGCCTGGAGAATCCCATGGATGGAGAAGCCTGGTAGGCTGCAGTCCATGGGGTCGCACAGAGTCGGACATGACTGAAGCAACTGTAGCCCAACAGGCTCCTCTCTCTGTGGGATTCTCTAGGAAAGAACACTGGAGTGGGTTGTCATGCCCTACTCCAGGGGATATTCCTGACTCAGGGATCAAACACAAATATCTTACGTCTCCTGCATTGGTAGGTGGGTGCTTTACCACTGGCACCACCTAGGAAGCTCAGTGCCTAGTACATTTTCCTCTAAATACTGGACTCTTATCATTGTTATCAAGTGGTACACAGAAAAAGCATTGATTTAATGACAGAGTGTGAAAAACCATTCCTTTATTAATGTTTTTTTTCAATCCTCTAACTTTGGAAGAAAGATTAAGTGTATTGTTATACATATTTAATGTCCCTATGATACTGTTACTGAGGAAGATGGAGAGAGAGACAGAAACCGAGAGAAAGGGAAGAGAACGCAAACTAAAATTTGATGGATAATAGTATTTATTTGTGATTTGATAGCATTATTTCTGTGTAAATACTTTTAGATTTGCAGTCTATTATTTCTAACTCATATTTTATTTCCCTTTATGCTGATGAGTCAATTTAGAGAAAAATTCAAAATAAATGATAGTAGAAGTTGTATTCAGGAAAGGAAAAAAAAATGTGAAAATATTTTCCTCAGTTCAGATTTGTTAAAAAACAGACCTTGAGGCAAGAGTTTATATTCTGATTCCTTATTAGATATGCAATCCCAATTGCGTAGGAGGAGTAATGAGGCAAGAGGAGAATTGACTAATAAGAAGAGAGAATATGTATGAAGAGATGTGCAACAAAAGTTATGACCAACCTTGATAGCATATTAAAAAGCAGAGACATTACTTTGCCAACAAAGGTCCGTCTAGTCAAGGCTATGGTTTTTCCAGTGGTCATGTATGGGTGTGAGAGTTGGACTGTGAAGAAAGCTGAGCACCAAAGAATTGATGCTTTTGAACTGTGGTGTTGGAGAAGACTCTTGAGAGTCCTTTGGACTGCAAGGAGATCCAACCAGTCCATTCTGAAGGAGATCAGCCCTGGGATTTCTTTGGAGGGAATGATGCTAAAGCTGAAACTCCAGTACTTTGGCCACCTCTTGCGAAGAGTTGACTCATTGGAAAAGACTCTGATGCTAGGAGGGATTGAGGGCAAGAGAAGGGGATGACAGAGGATGAGATGGCTGGATGGCATCACCGACTTGATGCAAATGAGTTTGGGTAAACTCTGGGAGTTGGTGATGGACAGGGATGCCTGGTGTGCTGAGCTTCATGGGATCGCAAAGAGTCAGACACAACTGAGCAACTGAACTGAACTGAACTGTGCAACAACACTGACTGCTTCTTAGTGTCAGTTACAATGGATTTCTTCTTCTCCTGAGACCGTCTTCAGAGAGATCACATAGTCTATTGCAATTTAAGATAGACCATTGGCAAGTAGTGTCAAAGAAACAAGAAAATACATCTTCTGACCCTTTTTTCTTGGTCAAAGATTTGCCCCATGGGTCATTAATTTCCCAGTATATCATAATGTACTCTGCATAGAAGTTAAATAAGCAGGGTGACAATATATAGCATTGACATACTCCTTTTCCTATTTGGAACCAGTCTGTTGTTCCATGTCCAGTTCTAACTGTTGCTTCCTGACCTGCATATAGGTTTTTCAAGAGACAGGTCAGGTGGTCTGGTATTTCCATCTCTTTCAGAATTTTAGGCTTTGGCATAGTCATTAAGCAGAAATAAATGTTTTTCTGGAGCTCTCTTGCTTTTTCGATGATCCAGTGGATGTTGGCAATTTGATCTCTGCTTCCTCTGCCTTTTCTAAAACC
This sequence comes from Bos indicus x Bos taurus, assembly GCF_003369695.1. Classification (NCBI taxonomy): domain Eukaryota; kingdom Metazoa; phylum Chordata; class Mammalia; order Artiodactyla; family Bovidae; genus Bos; species Bos indicus x Bos taurus. The sequence continues at coordinate 56,306,782 of NC_040077.1, forward strand.
AGCTTGAACATCTGGAAGTTCATAGTTCACACATTGCTGAAGCCTGACTTGGAGAATTTTGAGCATTACTTTACTAGCGTGTGAGATGAGTGCAATTGTGTGGTAGTTTGAACATTCTTTGGGATTGCCTTTCTTTGGCATTGGAATGAAAACTGACCTTTTCCAGTCCTGTGCCCACTGCTGAGAAATGTTGGGCTGGAAAAAGCATAAGCTGGAATCAAGATTGCTGGGAGAAATATCAATCAGATATGCAGATGACACCACCCTTATGGCAGAAAGTGAAGAGGAGCTAAAGAGCCTCTTGATGAAAGTGAAAGAGGAGAGTGAAAAGGTTGGCTTAAATCTCAACATTCAGAAAACAAAGATCATGGCATCTGGTCCCATCACTTCATGGGCAGTAGATGGAGAAACAGTGGAAACAGTGTCAGACTTTATTTTTTGGGGCTCCAAAATCACTGCAGATGGTGATTTTCAGCCATGAAATTAAAAGATGCTTACTCCTTGGAAGGAAAGTTATGACCAACCTAGATAGCATATTCAAAAGCAGAGACATTACTTTGCCAACAAATGTGCATCTAGTCAAGGCAATGGTTTTTCCAGTGGTCATGTATGGGTGTGAGAGTTGGACTGTGAAGAAAGCTGAGCACCAAAGAATTGATGCTTTTGAACTGTGGTGTTGGAGAATACTCTTGAGAGTCCCTTGGACTGCAAGGAGATCCAAACAGTCCATTCTAAAGGGAGATCAGTCTTGAGTGTTCATTGGAAGGACTGATGCTAAAGCTGAAACTCCAATACTTTGACCACCTCATGTGATGAGTTGACTCATTGGAAAAGACTCTGATGCTGGGAGGGATTGGGGGCAAGAGGAGAAGGGGACGACATAGAATGAGATGGCTCGATGGCATCACCACCTCTATGGACATGATTTTCAGTGAACTCCGGGAGTTGGTGATGGACAGGGAGGCCTGGTTTGCTGCAATTCATGGGGTTGCAAAGAGTCGGAAACGACTGAGAGACTGAACTGAACTGACTGATCCTAGGGAGTGGTCATGAAGTGAGGGTGCTCTGCCAGTATGAAGTTGTTTATCACAACAATGTTGCTGTTCAGTCACTAAGTTATATCTGATTCTTTGTGACCTCATGATCTTCAGCACACCAGTCTTCTCTGTCCTTCACTATTTCTGGAGTTTGCTCAAACTCATGTCCATCTGTCAATGATTTCTCACACTAACTATAGCCAAAAAAAAGGGTCTCCCTTCATAGCTCAGTCAGTAGAAACTTGCCTACAAAACAGGAGACTCAGGTTATATTCCGGGGTCGGAAGATCACCTGGAGAAGGAAATGACAACCCACTCCAGCATTCTTGCCTGGAGAATCCTGTGGACAGAGGAGTCTAGCAGTCCATGGGGTTGCAAGAGCTGGACACAACTTAGTGACTAAACCACCTAGCCAGAAATAAAGAAAAGAAAAGAAAGGAAAAATGAAAAAAAAATCACAAATTCTAGAGCCAGATGAGAATATCTGAGATGTTAAGTAAGACTTGTTGAATACAACAGCATTCAAATGCCTAAAGACTTGGAAATTTTGCCCTGACAAGGAGTGTTCATTCAGGACCAGGGACAGTGTCACGGCGCTTTATTCTGAGCCTTGAAAAACCGAAATTTTATATGAAGATTACTCTTGTGTGTTTGAATTGTTTCATAAAAGGTTTTTAAATAATAGCTGCAATTTAGTGGCTGCCTAATTGTTTTGGTCTTCATTTGACATAATTATCACCAAACCATCTATCATTATTTGTTTTGACAGTAAAGTAGTTGAGGCACTGAAAAGTTAGCTAATCTGAGGTCAGAAATTAAATCACATTCATAAGACACAAAGGTCCAAGTTCTTTCATCTGCAATGTATCATCTTACAATCCATGATCTTTCCAAAAATGAATGTCCTTGTAAATTTGCTACCTTTTTTAAGAACAGTCTTGCCATCAGGGAAGAATTACAACTTTTAAGTGGTTTTAAATGTATTGATCTTATTCTTAAGACTGGAAGATACACAGAACTAAGATTGGGGGAATATGTTACTTAATAGACAAGTGCTTCTCGAATTTTAATATGAATTCAAATCAACTAGTAATCTTATTAAAGTGCAGATTCTGATTTATTTAGGTCTTGTTTGGAACCAGAACTCATATATTCCTTAGATGTTTACAAGTTTTCAGTAGCAAAGGTATAAACGTTATTATTGACAAAATGTTTTATTGAATTATAGGTTATCTGTATTAGTAATACAAGTAGTGAGGCAATCCACAAATATTATGTGACAGAGTTACTCTAAATATATTTAAAATTTTTAATCCTAAAACTCCTACAAGGGGAAGGAAATAGCAGCATCAGTATCAGACCAGAAGAAGTTAAGGGGTTGCCATGGAGAAATGGTGTACTGAACAAAGCTCCTCTGCTTTAAGCACAGTGAGGCCAAACAAACCAAAACATCAGAGGTTTGAAGCAGAGAAAGGTTTATTGCAGAGCCAAGCAAGGAGACAAGTGGCTCATGCTCAAAACCCCAAAACTGTTTGATGGTTTTGGCGGAGAAGGTTTTATAGGCAAAAGTTGGGGTGAGGGCTGCAGAGTATGTGACTTTCTTCTGATTTGTTGATGGTAAAACACGGTGTGCTCTAGGAATCTTGTGCTCAGCCAAAAGTTGTCATTCTCCACTTGGGTGGGGTCTTAGTTATGCAGAAAAGCTCAAAGATATTGTATATTCCTTGAGGAGGCACCAGCACCCTGCCAAGGTTTTGCCATTGTTTCTTGTTCTTTGTTTCTGCATTCTCTCCCTTCCCTGATTTACAACTCAAGAGTTCCCTTTGGAACTCAGGGAAGGTGGTGGAAGCTGAATGAAAACTATTTCCTTCAGAGGAAACAGAGGAAAACGGAGGAAACAGGAAGACTTTGTACCCAGGAGCCCCACAAGGTCCTGAGTGGTTTCAAAGGGGAGCAGAAAGTTTGGCTACAAATACCCTTGTGTTGTCAAACAGCCCAACTTTATGATGAGAGATTTAGTGACTGAAATAAATTTTACCTAGATCAATAACTTTACTGAACAAAAGGAAGACATTTAATTATCAATAATTACCATAGAAAAGGGCTTCCCAGGTGCCCAGCAGTAAAGAATCTACCTGCCAATGCAGGAGATATAAGAGACGGGTTCAATCCCTGGGTTGGGAAGATCCCTTGGAGTAGGAAGTGGCAGCCCACTCCAGTATGCTTGCCTGGAGAATCCCATGGACAGAGAAGCCTGGTGGGCTACAGTTCATGGGGTTGCAAAGAGTCAGACACTACTGAACAACTGAGCCACATCATGCCACCATTATAAAAAGCAAGTCATAAGAATATTAAGAATATAAGAATGTTACCTTGGTTTACATGTCTGAAGCCATTCAGAAAATTAGGCAAATATTTTTTCAATTCTGACTTCTGGTCCTCCTACTCTGTGTTCTTATATCAAATTCAAATAGGGGAAGTAAATAAAAGCAGCACTGCAAGGTTCATGTCTGTAACTCAACTCCTGGAGGCCTTAACCTGCCGATATATTGCTGCAATAAATTACACAAGTGGTGTGTTTCTTTTGATTAATTACTGCAATAGATCATGAGAGTGATGACTGACATAGACATGTGTCCCATAGATAGCTGGACTTCATGATATTTTCTTTCTTTTTCTTCATTTTTCAAGTGCTTAGTTTGGAAAGTAAGAAAGAAAACCAATGACAAATGCAGGGAGATGTTTCTGAAGCAGCTTTCCCTATAGACTTTTGAAGTAGTAGCTTTTAAATTAAGAAGTCCCAGTGCTCTTATTTCTAGTTCCCCTCAAAAGGCTGTTTAAACAAAAAGATTTTTAAAAAAATATGAACTCATGTGAGCCAGGTTTTCTGAAATCAAGCTGTAGGATTTTTTTTTTTTTTGATGGTAAATACACAGTGACAAACTTCATCTTCAATTCCTTATTCTTTCTCTAAGCAATTATGAGCTATCATGGAAATTGGAATTACAGACATTAAAATCAAAGTAATTACCTAATAGGCTGCTATACAGCTACTTTGAAAAGGAAAGCATTTATTCTCTTGTGAGTGAGTCCAATTATTTTCTCAAACTTAGAATTTTTGCTGAGGTGTAAATTCTCTCTTTACTTTCATGGTTGAAACTAAGCTTTATCATGGATCCTTGTGGTCATCTGGTTTCTCTGGAATTTGTATCCATCTGGAGAGCTGTGCGAAATGCACGCTATTATTTGATTAGAAGAATTTCTTTGTCCCGACTGAACTGAACTGAACTGAATCAACATTTAAGAATACCAGTCTTTAGTCAAGTACTGTGAATGTTCTGAGATGTTACTCCACTTGCAGAGTTATATACATTATATGTGTGAATTTTGCAGAAATACAAGACATTGAATCAAGGAAAATAGTTATTTATTGTCACTTACAACCAGATCAATAACCAGACTAAAAATAAAGAATTGGTCCTGTCTGAACTGGCAGCAAAACAATGAGAGCTGATAAAATCTTTCAAAGTGGGTGGCAAGTTACAGCCCATAAATGGGGAATGGAGAACAGTGATTTTTGTTCATTTATAAATGCACAGAGAAAGTCATCACCTTTCCCTCCCAGCAAGAGTGGGGAAAAAACAAAAATTTTACTCCTTTGAGATTGGGTGGAAAGATTCATGGGATGTCATTCTAACCTTTTAAAGTGTAAATACCTATTTTCAAGGACCAGGTAAAACCTGAAAGTCTCCAACATTTAAGACCCAGAAATGTCACAAAATGTTGGAATGTGTCCCTTTTGGCATTTAGAGATAGTGGTCAAGTCTTTCTCATACCTTGCAGCTTAATACAGGGACATGGTCAAGCTGCTATTTGGCCCTCTTGGGGAGATAAATTGCATTATCCTTTCAGATCACATAAATTAGCTAGAAAACAGCTACTAATCTAATTTTTGTGATATGTGAAAAGTATAGTGTTTCTGGGGAAAGTGAAAGCAAATACTCTATTTTGTTTGCACTTCAGCATCTCAGGAGGCTAGGGCTTTTGGCAGGAACACAGATAAATCCAAGGAGTTCTATTTTCCCACAAAGTCATAGAATGCAATTTTCTCATCTACTTTTAATATTCTCCTTTGCCTTTTCTTCTCCCCTTCTTGTCTCCTTGACACCATCAGACTCTACCCTCCACTTTAAAAAAAAAATTCTGTTCTCTTGCCAAAGTAAAGCAGTAAACAAAACAGATAAAAATGTTTTCCCTTTTAAGAAATTATATTCTAGTGGAAAGCAGACATTAAGTAAGACAATTACATAAATATTTGATGTTAGGCAGTGATAAATACTTAGCAAAAAATCATCTTGGGAAAAAGAGATTGATAATTTGAGAGCATGATTGGGGAAGATTTCACTTTGAGAATAAATGAAGTAAATTCTTCAAGGAATTTAGACAGCTAGCTAGCCAAAGGATATTTGGTGGAAAGTCATTCTAGGCAGAAAGAACTACAAGTGCAAAGACCTTGAGGAGGGATTATAGCTGGTAAGAGGAGGCCTGGGTAGCTGGACTAAGAGTGAAAGAGGAGAACAATAAAATAATTTATTTCCTATTCAACATTCATATTCCTTGTCAGTTTCACATAGCACTTTGCATGATACCATGTTGAATGACCAATATCAACACATTAGTTGCGTTAGAATTGATTAAACTCATCTGCCCTCACCTGAAGAATTTTTAGTGGTGTAGATGAGAATAGAACTGAAGAAAAACTGTGAGGATCTTGGCTGAGATAGAGTAGACTTCTATGGAGAAAAATTTAAACTACATAATTACGCTCTGTCAACTTGTGTTTTCCTCCATAACAACTTAGTCCCTAAAACTAGTTATTTTCTTTTTTTTGCTTTACTCACCAAATTATTATGTTCACTGCTAATTTTAAGTGATCAAATAAGAGATTGGGCATATTCTTCATGAACATTTGAGCTGGATGACTCTCCACTTTTTTAAAGTTTAAAGTCATCATTTTTCTTATTGATGAATTTTTATGATTAAATATTTAAGTATCATTTAATTTGAGTAAAATTATATAAGATTAAACCTTCTTTATAAAATGATTAAATCATATTTATTTATCTATTAAGATTTTGTATATTTAAGATTTTTTAAATTGATATAATTATGTTCACTGTATCATTTTTTTCCTAATACAAATATCTAAAAATTTGAAGGGTAAGAATTCATTTAGATCAAAATCTTGAAAATAAGGAATAAAATGCATAAAGTAAATGTGGACTTTTAGCAAATCCTAAAGTTTATATTGGACAAAGTACAACACAAATACAAGATGTCATCATAAGAATGTTACAAAAATATGACATTATAAGGCTCATTACCTTGAGAGACAGCACTGGAAATGTAAACTAATCCAAAAATTTAAGCAAATGGATCAATGCCAAGAGCATCTGATTTCTTAACAGCAGTGTACTCAGCTCAGTTTTCAAAATTGCTATCTCAAGAAATCTCTATTTTTTTCAGCAGCAAATCTCTGTTAATCACAGGCTGAGTAGATTGATACATGGAACTGAACTTGTGTGGTAAGTTCAGTTGTGTGTGACATCATTTGTCCATTCAATACTAATTGCACTGAAATATTATTCAAAACAAAGAATTTTTACATTGAAGAAGAGAACTGCAATAAGTTTAATTAAAAAAAAATTCCTGAGTTAATAAATTAGGGAGAATATGTAGACTAGAAAAAGCAAGTAAACTAATAGAATCCTGTAAGAAAGAAAAGAGAGGCTTCAATGTGCTTAGTTCTGGAAGCAAAAGAATGAGATGAGTAAATAATATAATTGAGGTTCAACTATTGAAGAAAATACCTGGCTAAAACTGAACTAGGTTAAACCACAGCTAGTCCCCACAGGTATAGACCATGTTTAGGATAATATTTTCCAGGAATGAGAAATTTTCCTCTACCCTTCTAGATTATTCTGACTCATCTAGGAATGAAATTGACATGAAACTGTTTAACAGAAGAAAATTAAAAAAAAAGTTTAAAAACATATATATGAGAGACCCAGGAAAATTAATTCACTAAGCTGGTTTAAACCCTCATCTTAAAATTCATCTTCAGCTAAAGGCAAAAATAAATAAATAAATAAAAGGATGTTACGGATAGTGGTTTGAGAATTTAAAGGGGAGAAAGGTAATTGAGTTGGAGATGGAAAAGCAAATATTTGGTAAACAAATATATGCTGGGCTGGGCAAAGACAATGGGACAGAGAGAGGAATTTTTAACAGACAAACTTTGCTGGGTCCCTCCCTGTCTACATACCTAGTTCAAACTATTTTATCCATGGTGATAACTCTCAGCTCCCTTCCTAGAATAGGTCCTCTATCTACATTCTTTAGGAAGTTAGGGAGAAGGTCAAAGACTTTTCCTGAATCTTTCACATTTTCAGTTCAAAATAATTCACTTGCCACAGAGATATTTTGGGGTGGCAAATTTTGCTCCCCTGCAACGTTATAATGAAAAATGTCACAAACAGTTGAAATAAACAGTAGTTAGAGATGGAATGAGTATTAGCTAATTTTCCTGAGGAATTCGGGTGTAGAAAGTAGGAAGTGTGTATTTAGCAGGAAATGGATCATCTTAGAAGTTGATCTTAGAATATAAATGGTGATAAAATTGTTTTGGAAAAGTGACCTCAAGATTGATTGGAATACAGTCTTGTGTCTTTTAACGGCATGGTTGCTGCTGCTGCTGCTACTGAGTCGCTTCAGTCGTGTCCGACTCTGTGCGACCCCAGAGATGGCAGCCCACCAGGCTCCCCCGTCCCTAGGATTCTCCAGGCAAGAACGCTGGAGTGGGTTGCTGTTTCCTTCTCCAATGCATGAAAGTGAAAAGTGAAAGTGAAGTCACTCAGTCATGTCCGACTCTCCGTGACCCATGGACTGCAGCCTACCAGGCTCCTCCATCCATGGGATTTTCCAGGCAAGAGTACTGGAGTGGGGTGCCATCGCCTTCTCCGAATGGCAAGGTTACACTTCATGAATTTACACTCATAACAGTCTGAGTCACCACCATCTTAAAATGGAATACCTCCTTCTTATAACACTTTCTGGATTGGCTTGCATTGCTAGCATTTGTGTTAGTCGGCTTCCTTATTTCCTTTCTCTGATTCATATCTTCACAAAGAAAGTCAAAGAGTAGAAAAGAAAGGCTTTGAAGTTTATATCTCAGCTATAACAACACAAATGCTCAAGTGGCCACAAACATGGGCCCAGGGGCTTTTAAATCCCAGAGGCATTTCCCTGGGACATCTGCAGCATCAAAAAATATGGGGACTTAAGAGAAGTTTTCACTTACTATTGGTTTAGCAGAGAGACATCTTTTCAAAGGATCAAGAGCACCAAAATCTAATACAATTATGTAAAGTTTAAAAATAAAATAAAATTGGAAGAATAAAAAAAAAAAAAGAAAAGAAAATACATAGATGTTTAAAAGGAAAAAAAAAAAAAACAAAAGCCTTGTTCATCGTGCAATCCTTCCCCTCATGTCACCTTGCTTTGCTGAACCTACTCTGATTCTTTTTAGCCTTTTTCTTGGGTTAAAATCCTTTTCCTTTACTATTTCCCTTGCTTTCTTAATGAAATGCACACAGAGTATTGAAAGTAATCAATAATGAAATACTTGGAACTAAAAATAAGATAGCTTAAATATGAGATATCATAGCATGAATAACATACATGAAGTTAATCTCTTGGAAAACAAGCCTTACGTGAATCAATAATACAGCATACACAAAAAATTAATTTACTTAAATTAATTATGTCTATATGGACTGCCCATGTCTGAGAAATTAGGAAGACCTCATAAGGCTCTATAAAGAGAATTTAATTTAGGTAATATAGCTAGCTGTTAGAGCTAGACAGGCTCCTAGAGATTATCCAGACAAGTCCTCTCATGTCAGAGATTCAAAATTTGCTCATAGCTGTGGAACTAATTCACACCTTTACTCCTCAGAATCTCTATAGAGTTTAGAACTTTCTTTTACTTCATTACAGAACCAGAAATTTTCTGTGTTATAAAAGCACCCCATGGTCAAATACAGGACTTGTCCATCCATAGTAAACAACAGGACTAAAGTGAAAAGCTGAAAGTTAAGTTAGAAAGTGTCAATATGATAATTTGCCAGAAATATTTAGAGAAACTATTTTATGTACAAGTTACCATCTAGACATTTTCTATGAGTACTGAATGTTTCCTTTTTATTATGTACTACATCTAAAACCTCATAAAGTATCCATTGAGAAATATTGCTTATTTCAGTTATACTGAATACTTGCTTATTCAGTTATACTAAAGCCACCAGTTAGTTATCCAAATTCTGTTAAAGGGAGAAGGTTTTATTATCTAGCATGAATGTCAGGAAGTGACTTATATCCTGAATACTTCAGAGTATGTCCTTGAACAATTGTAAATGCTTATTTTTTGTCATCTCTCTGGCAGCTGCCAAATTGTAATGCTTACTTATTCAACATAAATTAACTAAAATGAATCCTTGTGGAAAAACATAATACCTGCCTGGTACAAGGGAGCTGATTATATTGCCTTCATTTACACAGAACTTAATCATAATTCAATGACACCCTCTCATTACTAAGTTATACGTATTTTTTTGAGCAAATGGAAAAACTATAACTTTGTGCAGGTGTTCATACCATTTATACCATATTGAGTACAGTGGTCAAAGTGCTGCTACTAGCTCATAGAAATTACCAAATAAGGTTTCAATAATTAACTGAAGTGCAAAAACACATTGAAGATATATGAAGGCTGCCTCTATGAACAGTGTCTCCAAACCTATCTTTAATATGGATTTACTGAATAGCTTAAAATACATGGCAAATGACAGTAAAATAAACAATTACTTGAAGCAATGTTGTTTCAGAACAGAACATGGCATTTCATAGAATATTTACATGTTATGTTTATTTTTAAATCCTTAATTAAATCAATTACAGGGAAATAAATGCAAAGTGTCACAGTTGGAAATGTAGATAAATACATATTAACATGTAGAGAGAGTGAAGCATTGAATTTTAAATTAAGTACAAAAGATGGAAATCATTCCCTTCATCCCCACGTTTTTCTCTGTTTTATTACAAAAGTTCTCATTTTCAGACCATAAGAGGCATTAGTAGTTAAAGCTATTTTAAAATGTGCAGCTTAAGTAGTTATTTTTACCCTAATCTGTCTTTAAGCAAAATACTTCCAAGTGTGACAATTTGTTAGCCCGAAACCCTCTGGGTTGAAATGCCTGTTTGAAAAATCACAGGAGTGAGAACTATTCAATTGTGTAATCATTTTAACAGCTGCTGCTGCTAAGTCACTTCAGTCGTGTCCGACTCTGTGCGACCCCATAGACGGCAGCCCACCAGGCTCCCCTGTCCCTGGGATTCTCCAGGCAGTAACACTGGAGTGGGTTGCCATTTCCTTCTCCAATTTTAACAGCAGAAGCTGGTTATTCTGACAGCCTTTCAACCATCAACTGAATACTTGGAAGCAGCTGATGTAGTGATTTCATGTAGATTCTGTTTTGTTTTGTTTTGCAAAAGACAACTTTGCCAGGATTGGGAGATAGGCCTCTTAATCTCTGTCCTTTCTTCTGTGGAGTGACCTTCATTAAATTTAAAAGTATCCAATCTGGAACAGAACAAGAACCTAGCTGTTTTTATAATTTTTGTTTAGAAGTCTCCTCAGTCTTCATTATTTTACTCTCACATAGCCTAAATTATGCTGTGGGTCATAGTATAGTTATTAAAAATTCCAATTCAGAAAAAAATGATATAATTATATCATTTATATTATATACATTTATAAATTTATCATTTAATTTATACATATTTATATATAATTAAAAGTGTAAATAAAAGAGAATTGAATATGCATATACACAACAAATAATTATAAGAAAATGGAGTATGTCTGCCATGATTTTCTGACTACTGTTACTTCACTTAGAATCTGGGGTGAAAAAAAAAAAACTGTTCTCTTCTTGGTGCCTTAGTTTTTCCTCTGAAAACTAAAACACACATAGAATGTGTTTATTATTTATTATTACAATTATGTATTATTATTACTCAAAGAGTAATCATATCATTTTATATTGTATTAAAGTACACCAATGTTTCTTGAAATATGCACTTTTAAAAAATATATAACTAGGTCTTTCAGGATGGCAGTGTTTCTCAAACATTTACAATTACTAGTTGTTAATTTAGACTGATCTTTCTTACACTGCAGTCCAGGTTCCATTTGAAATAATTCTGAACTTGTATGACAGACAATACTCTCAGAATATTTATTTTAGCTTATGATTACTAGAGAGGGAAAGGAGCGGGGATAAATTGGTAGATTGAGATTGACATATACATACTGCTAAATATAAAATAGATAACTAATAAGGACCTACTGTATGCCACTGAGAACTCTTTTCAATATTCTATAATGACCTCTGTGGGAAAATAATGTAAAAAGAAGTGGATATGTGTGTGTGTGTGTGTGTGTGTGTATATATATATATATATATATATATATATATATATATATATATATAAAACATTCAATTTGCTGTAAGTAAAAACTAACACAACATTTTAAATCAATTATAGTTCAATTTTTTAATTAAATTAAATTTAAAAATGTTAAAAATAAACTATGATTTGGTCTGCTTTCTTTTTATTTTTAATTAGAGTATGTTCATGGCAAGAAATACCTATAATTCTGCATGTATTTATATATCCATCATTAAAAATTTTAGTTTAAATGAGGAAGAGCCACTGATTTTATTTGAGCCACTGACTAGAATAAAATTATCTCAGTTTTTATGTTGTAGAAGTTAAGTATTTCATAAGTCAACAAGGTCTTCTTTAATATGAAGCAGTTTTCATTGACTTTTGTTCTCCTAGCATGGAATACAAATCATTATACTGACTAGCTGAATATTCATATTTTTAGTATTTCCATATTGAAGTTTGTACACAGGGCTTCCCCGGTGGTGCTAGTGGTAAAGAAATTAGCATGTCTCCCTGCTAATTCAGGAGACATGAGGCATGTCTTCGATTCCTGGATCGGGAAGATCCCCTAGAGAAGGCATGACAACCCACTCCAGGATGCTTGCCTGGTGAATCCCCATGGACAAAGAAGTCTGGCGGGCTATAGTTCATAGGGTCACAAAGAGTCAGACATGACTGAAGTGACTTAGCACACATGCACACACAAAGTGGTATAGAAAACAAATGATAACGTGTCTGAAAATTCCTCCTGTAACAGTTGGAAATGGCATATGTATGACTTATTTTATTAAAACAGTATTAAATTCTAAGAGAAATCACAGCAGTCAAGCATGCTTTATGTGTAAAGTGACATATATTGCTGAAGGATTACTAATTTATTCCCAGGTTGCAATAAAAGTTTAGAGAAAACTTTGAATGTTTTAGGCTCATTACAAATTGGTACAATAGAAAATCTTAACTCATAAGAATCAAAAGATATAAGAAGAGTTTTTGTTGCAATGTGATATATGTTCATGTACTCATTTAGGCTCCATTACCTAAATCCAATTGTGCTTTAAATTTGCTTTTTCTTTGAATAAAGAAATTTATTTCTTTATTAATCATTTAATCTTTATTAATTAGTTTACTCTTTAATTAATAATTATTATTAATAATAATAAATTAATTATTTAATCTTTATTAATTAATTAATGCTCTTTAGCAAATACAGAATAAGTTAACTCTTATGTTACTGACTCATTGATACAACATCCAAAACAGCTTTCTCTCTGTTGGTATGTTATCCGCTCCACTTTCCTCCAAAGTTTTATACTTCTATTACTAATGAAGAAGCATCAGAGGGTTACTCCTATATCAGAAAACAACAAACCATAGGCTTTGGGCTGTCCAAACCTTTCTTCTTTCTCACTCTTTCTGTTTTTTGATAAATTGTGGATGAAGTATGTACTTTGATTTAAAATAATTTGCCCTGGATTAAGATATAATAAATGGTCACAACAGTTTCCAACTTGGATTGCTTTGTTTTGAATGTAATCCAGATACAACCATCAAAGAAAGCATCACTGTTAACATTAAAACACCACTGAAACTGGTGGCCTCCCATAAAAGTGGCTGCCCATAAAAAGCAGGCCTGATGAATCAATTTTCTCATAAAATCTTTTTGATAAAATTATGCTATTTTCTGAGTAATACCCTTTTCAGCAGGTTTCAATTGACATGGTGACACCAGTAGACAGGAGACTGGTTGCATCACTAAGAAGACGCTACCCTATTCCTCAAAGTGGAGCTGCGCGATTGTGGACTTTCAGAACAGTGTTGCTTTTCAGATTAGTTTTGTCATCTAAAATAATATTTTGTTGGAAAAGTTTAAAAGATGATAATGAGAGATGAAAAGAAAAAGTATTTACATAGCCTGACCTCATTAAGTAATTGCTGAATAAAAAAGGTAAAAGATTACTTCTTGGAATCCTTTACTATTTACAGCCTCTTGGTGACTCCACCTATTCCCCTGATAATTATCTTTGGAGTCTTTATCTGTCATCTTACATCTGTGTGTGTGTGTATGCATGTGCATATCTGCGCACTCATGTGTATGTGTAGTAATATTTAAGGAGTCATGGAATGGATATAGGATGGACTGATTGGATCTCCTTGCAGTCCAAGTCTCAATAGTCTTCTCCAACACCACAGTTCAAAAAGCATCAAATCTTCAGTGCTCAGCTTTCTTTATAGTCCAACTCTCACATCCATGCATGACTACTGGAAAAACCATAGCTTTGACTAGACAGACATTTTTGGCAAAGTAATGTCTCTGCTTTTCAATTGCTATCTAGGTTGGTCATCACATTTTTTTACATGGAACAAGCATCTTTCAATTCCATAGCCACAGTCACTATATGCAGTGATTGGAGCCCAAGAAAATAAAGTCTGTCACTCTTTCCAGAGTTTCCCCATCTATTTTCCATGAAGTGATGGGACCAGATGCCATGATCTTAGTTTTCTGAATGTTGAGTTTTAAGCCAGCTTTTTCACTCTCCATTTTCACTTTCATCAAATTTACGCAGCTTACTTGATGTTTAACCTTTAAGAAATCACTTAGTGTGTTAGTAACTCAGTTGTGTCCGACTCTTTGCGACCCCATGGACTTTAGCCCGCCAGCCTCCTCTGTCCATGGAATTCTCCAGGCAAGAATGCTGGGGTTGCCATTCCTTTCTCCAAGAAATCACTTAAATTCTTTGAAATCTGCTGGCATTAAAAATAGTATTATTTTATGGGGTAGTTAAAGGATAACACAAATTTAAGTTACTTCTCTTACATTTTTATTTATTTATTTTACTTTTTAAAATAACAATCTCAAAAGGCTATGAAAAATAGACGTAATAGTATAGTGTGTCCTACCTATTGGTTTCTTAGCTTCAACAATTCTCACTTAGGATAAGTTTTATTTCTTAAATACATGCTTCTACTCTATGGATTATTTTGAAACAAATCTTAGCCATTAAAACATTCTATATGTATTTTAGTATATAAATGATAGGAAATTATATTTTGTTTTTATATACAAAATAACATTATTGTACCTTAAAAATAATACTTCTTTTTTATCAAATTACCCAAATTGCAATTTTTTGGAATAATCAATGGAATTGAATTTTAATTTACATTCAGTAAAGTCACTTAATGTAAGTATGCAATTTGATGACTTTTGAAAAATATATACGGTCATATAATTACCATCACAATCAAGATATATAGCATATCTCTGCACTCCACAAATTTTCCTCATGCATTTTTACTGTCTAGGATGTATGGTAGGTACATATTTAATTTTTAGGAAACAAAGAGCTTTCCAAACTGATTGTACATCATCTTACTGTCCTGCCAGCACTTTATGAAAGTTCTATTCTCACCACCATTGGAGTGAATATTAGTGTCCCTTTGTGGTTTTAATTTGCATTTTCCTATTATAATATTGTTCAGCATCTTTTCATGTTGTTACTAACCACATGTCTATCTTCTTTGTGAAATATTTGTTAAAGTCTTTTACTGATTTTTATGTATTTGTATTTTTTGCCTTCTTATGATGAAGTCCTGGGCTTTAAAATTTACTTTGGGTTCTAGTACTTTCCCTGATAATTATGATGTGTAGATTTTCTCCTAGTCTGTGGTTTGCCTTTTTTTTTAAATTATATATTTGAAGGCAAAATGTGTTAATTGTGAAGAATTTCAATTTATCAATTATTTCTTTTATTGTTCACACTTTTTATATTTATCAAAGAAATTTTTGCCCATCTCAAGGTCAAAATGGTATTGCTTTGTTTTTTCCAGAGGTTTTATAATTTAGGGGAAAACTATTCAGATTTTTGCCACTATGTATTAAGATACCTTGTAAATTGTTCATTGATTCCTTAATCAGTTTAAGGAAATTACCTTCTGTTTCTAATTTGTTGATTGTTTTATCATGAATGGGTGTTGATTTTTGTCAAATTTGATACTAATTGATTTTTTAATATGAAAGCAACATGACATTCATGAGAATAACCAAGCTTGACCATCATTGTCACTGTTTATACATGAAATTACATTTGCATTGCTATTTTATTTTGTTTGTTTAAAATATTTTCATTGATCTGAATAAGAAATACTGACCTGTAGATATTTTTTTTTCTTATAATACTTTTGTTGTATTTAGGTGTAGGTTTACTCTAGTCTCATGAAATGAGATGAAAAGTGTTTCTTCTTCCTTTCTTTTCTGAGAAAGTTTGTGTAGGTGTTCTTTCTTTCTTGCCTCTATGAGAGAATTCACCATTGGAATGAATTATCTGGGTCTGGAGGTCTTCCTCCCTCCCTTTCTTCCTCTCTCTTTCCTTTCTTTCTGTACACACGCACTCCTATATATATGTGTATATATATATATATCCATTACTCCAGTTTCATTTTTTAAATGCCTACCCTTTCCTCATGGATTTAATTTTGTACTTTTGTCAAAAATTATGTATATATCATGAATAGGCTATTTGGGGTTCCGTTCTGTCCATAAAAATTTTAGAATCAGTTTGATATTTCCGACAAACTCCCTTGCTGGAGTTTTGATTTGGATTTCAATATATTTATAGACAAACTATGTGAGAATTGATATCTTAATAGTAATGAATCTTGTGATTAATAAATATGGTATATTTTGACTTATTAAGGTCTTCTTTAATTCTCTCATTAATGTTTGTCAGTTTTCAGTATATAGATCTTATACATATTTTGTTAAATATATTTTAAGTATTTCATATTTATTATTATAGATATAATTTTTAAATTTTGAAGTAATTTTAGACTTACAAAAAAGTTAAAAATAATATAGAGCTCAATTATATCCTTTACCAATAATAAAATTCTTACCAAAATACAATTGTGATTTATATAAAATATTAATTGATATACAGATATTTTTCACATTTTTTACGTTGTACAACTGACATCTATTTTGTAACCAGGTTACAATCCTGGAATATACATTGCAATTGGTTGTTATGTTTCCTTATTTGCCTTTAATCTGAGATCGTGCCCTAACTGTATTTTCTCTTTTTTTACAAATACTTTTAATAAGTATTGTTCCATTTTCTTTAGGATATCCCTCAATTTTGGTTCTGAAGGATACTTCATCATAGTTAAATTCTGGTTAAAATTTTTGGGAGAAAAGCTACAATTGTGATGTTTTCTTCTTTCAACAGTATTATATCAAGGTGAACATCACATTGATATGTCTTATTAATGGTTATATTAACTTGATAATCATTTGGTTTGATCACTCAGATAACTTGACAGACATCTATACTCTTTTTCCCCCTTATGAAATTAATAAGCAGCTGATGGAAATAAGCAGTCTTTGAATTTTAATATTCATTTATGTATCCCTTAGCTATGCATCTCTAGTCCCATTCGCCCATTCCTACGCAACCATGAATCCACTTACTCTCTTTATAGATTTGTCTATCCTGGATATCTACTATAAATAGCATCATACAATATGTGATCCTCTGTGACTAGCTCCTTTAACTAGCATGTTTTCAGTATTCATTAATATTATATCATACAACATTTCTTTTCATTGCTGAACAATATTCCATTGTATAGAAGTATCGCATTTTGTTTATCCATTCATCAGTTATCAGTTGATGGATGTTGGGGTTGTTTCCACTCTTTGGCTATTATGAATAGTGTTGCAATGAATATTCATGTGCAAATTTTAGTGTGGAAATATATTTTCATTTCTCTATACCAATAGTGGACTTGATGTGTCACATAGAAACTGTTTAACAATTTGAAGTATTGTTAGACTGTTTTCTAAAGTGGTTGTACCATTTTACATTCTCACAACTAGTGTATGAGGGTTCATTTCTCTACATCCTTGCCAATAATTGTTATTATTTGTTTTTTGATTATATTCAACTGAATAGGTTTGAGGTAATATCTCATTCTGGTTTTAATCTGCATTTCCCTGTAGGTCAATCAATTCATTCTTTCATTCAACAGATATTATTGATTGTCTAATATGTACAAAATGCTGATCTAACTGGTTAGCATTTATCAGTGAACAAAATAGATAAAGATACCCACTTTCAGAAAGCTTATATTCCAGCAGGAGAAGACAGATAGCAAGTAGTAAACCTAAGTACAAAGTAGAAAAGCATCAGTTCAGTTAAGTTCAGTCACTCAGTCATGTCCGAGTCTTTGCAACACTATGGACTGCAAAACGCCAGACTGCCCTGTCCATCACCAACTCCGGGAACTTGCTCAAACTCATGTCCATCGAGTCAGTGATGCCATCCAACCATCTCGTTCTCTGTTGTCCCCTTCTCCTCCTGCCTTCAATAGAGTAGCATAGGGGAATTGGATGTGACATAGCAGAGGTATACAGGTTATAGTAACAAACTCAAGATAAACCTCTCTCATTGAAAAAGTGATATTTGAGCTAATTCTTGAAGGAATGAGCTTGTTTGCCATGTGGATATTTTGGAAGCAGAGTCTCTCAGGCATAGACAACAGCCACTGTGAAGACTTTGTGAGACTTAATGACTTTGTGAGACACATATGTGAGACGTAATTGAGAGTCTGCTGTAGCTAAAACAGAGAGAATGGGTGAGCATGAAGGTGATTCAGTACAGTTCAGTCGCTCAGTCGTGTCAGACTCTTTGCAACCCCATGAATTGCAGCACTCCAGGCCTCCCTGTCCATCACCAACTCCCGGAGTTCACTCAAACTTACGTCCATCGAGTCAGTGATGCCATCCAGCCATCTCATCCTCTGCTGTCCCCTTTTCCTCCTGCCCCCAATCCCTCCCAGCATCAGAGTCTTTTCCAATGAGTCAACTCTTCGCATGAGGTGGCCAAAGTACTGGAGTTTCAGCTTTAGCATCATTCCTTCCAAACAAATCCCAGGGCTGATCTCCTTTAGAATGGACTGGTTGGATCTCCTTGCAGTACAAGGGACTCTCAAGAGTCTTCTCCAACAACACAGTTCAAAAGCATCAATTCTTTGGTTCAGCTTTCTTCACAGTCCAACTCTCACATCCATACATGACCACTGGAAAAAACATAGTCTTGACTAGATGGACCTTTGTTGGCAAAATAATGTCTTTGCTTTTGAATCTAGGTTGGTCATAACTTTCCTTCCAAGGAGTAAGCGTCCGTAGCTGATAATATTAGAGAGGTAAAGGGGCCAGGTCTTATTTCTGCTTTATTGACTATGCCAAAGCCTTTGGCTGTGTGGATCACAATAAACTGTGGAAAATCCTGAAAGACATGGGAATACCAGACCACCTGACCTGCCTCTTGAGAAACCTATATGCAGGTTAGGAAGCAACAGTTAGAACTGGCCACGGAACAATAGACTGGTTTCAAATAAGAAAAGGAGTATGTCAAGGCTGTATATTGTCACTCTGCTTATTTAACTTCTATGCAGAGTACATCATGAGAAATGCTGGGCTGGATGAAGCACAAGCTGGAATCAAGATTGCCAGGAGAAATATCAATAACCTCAGATATGCAGATGACACCACCCTTATGGCAGAAAGTGAAGAGGAACTCAAAAGCCTCTTGATGAAAGTGAAAGAGGAGAGTGAAAAAGTTGGCTTAAAGCTCAGCATTCAGAAAACGAAGATCATGGCATCTGGTCCCATCACTTCATGGGAAATAGATGATGAAACAGCAGAAACAGTGTCAGACTTTATTTTTTTGGGCTCCAAAATCACTGTAGATGATGACTGCAGCCATGAAATTAAAAGATGCTTACTCCTTGGAAGAAAGTTATGACAAAGCACTGGGATGACCCATAGGGATGGTATGGGGAGGGAGGAGGGAGGAGGGTTCAGGATGGGTAACATATGTACACCTGTGGCAGATTCTTTTGATATGGCAAAACCAATACAATACTGTAAAGTTAAATAAAATAAAAATAAATAAAAGCAGAGACATTACTTTGCCAACAAAGGTCCGTCTAGTCAACTCTATGGTTTTTCCTGTGGTCATGTATGGATGTGAGAGTTGGACTGTGAAGAAAGCTGAGTGCTGAAGAATTGATGCTTTTAAACTGTGGTGTTGGAGAAGACTCTTGAGAGTCCCTTGGACTGCAAGGAGATCCAACCAGTCCGTTCTGATGGAGATCAGCCTGGAATTTCTTTGGAGGGAATGATGCTGAAGCTGAAACTCCAGTACTTTGGCCATCTCATGCGAAGAGTTGACTCATTGGAAAAGACTCTGATGCTGGGAGGTATTGGGGGAAGGAGAAGAAGGGGATGACAGGATGAGATGGCTGGATGGCATCACTGACTTTATGGACGTGAGTCTGAATGAACTCCGGAAGTTGGTGATGCACAGGGAGGCCTGGCATGCTGCGATTCATGGGGTCATAAAGAGTCTGACAGGATACAGGAACTGAGCGACTGAACTGAATTGAACTGAACTGAACTGATAGACCATTTCACTGACTTCAGAGGATCTTGAAAAAGATTAACAAACACAATCACCTCCAGATGTAAGAAGGATGATGCTGCTTTTACTCACTTTGTTTTTACATTTGTGTTATTTTAAAACTTTTGTTTTGAATTTCTGCTTCATCTAATAGCTTCCTGTTGAATAAAATTAATTTTATTGGGACACATTTTTAAAGCACACTCCTTAATGTTAAAAATTAAAGGAATTCAGATTTAATAACCATGCAAGACTCCAATTCTAAAAATAGACAGCGTTAGAAAAAAGCATTGCTCAAGAAACTGATGAGTGTTTGCTTCTAAGGAAAAAGATGTGAAGTTGGAAGTTGCATATGGGAAGGAGTGTGTGCATAATTATTTTGATTGTTAAAAATAAGTTGAATTCACTTGGTATATAAATTATACTCCAATGAATTTGACTGAGAAATAAAATAATATGCATAATTAAGGAAGATGTATATATGAAGTTATATATGATTATACAGTTATATCCTACAGTAATTTTTATTGAATTTGAGGTTTTCTTTAAGTATGTCTTTCAATTTGATTAATCAAGAATAATTTTAGGATAACATTACCATGTATTTATGAAAATTCAAATATACTTTTATGATTTACCTTCCCACTGTTATATATATATTTATAAATACATGCATATTTATTAAATTAACTATAGAGTAGTCTATGGCTACATGTGTAGCATTTACAAGGTATAATATATCAATAATATAATAATACACATTATATTATGATTTTATTTACATATACTTTTATATTACAAAAATAAAATGATTAAGTAAACATTTTAGATATAACCTTTAATCATACATCTTTTGTCACTTTACAAAGTGATATTTAAGAATTCAAACAAAGAATTCAAATTGTTTTTTTGTTTTTGTTTTGCTTTTGGCTAGCAATCCTAAGAATGTTCAGAAAAGCATGAACTTCCCTTTCCCTACATACAAAACAAACAAAAATCTTTTATTTCCAGAATTGTAAATCTTGTACTGCTCAATGTAACTCCATTACTTGCAGTTCTAATACTGAAGATGATAAGCGTTTCAAAACAGATAAAATCCATTCTCAAAGTTTGCATTAGAATATTTTGCAACATTTTAAAAAATAAGAATAAAACAAGTGTATTTAAAATTCTAAACCTACCTTTACAAACCTATTTAAATCATATTGCATTCATGCAAGTATAATTATAGCTAACATTTATGAAAAGCTTACTTGTGTGACCATGTTAAGGATTTTATATGTGTCATTTCTGAAATTTTATGATAAATATTAATTTCTCTTTTGTTATTTTAAAGGTGAGAAAGAGAGGCCTGGAAAAGTGAAATAACAAGCCCCAGGTTGCAAAATAAGAGAATGTTCTAGACATGTCCCAAACATTCTAACTTCAGAGCCCAGGCTCATTGTCCTAGGCAAAAGTTTCTTTTAAATGTAGGAAGTGTTAAGTTGTAGTCACATAATCACATACATTGAAAAATATATATTCATGCAAACAAATAATCATCCTTTTATGCAGGATAACTTTTAACTTCTTACAATGTAGCATTTAAAATAATATTTAAATTTTGTTTGATAGTAGGTATTTATTTGAAAAATTAAGACTAGTAATTCAGTATGGACAGTTTTATTTAGACAATGACCTAGAGAGTAATACTGTCAAATGCATGATATAATCCTGAGAAGATGATGTCTATCATTCTTCAGTAAGACATGTTGGTAATACCATTTATAAAGAAAAGAGTTTATCTTTCTGTACATAATAAAGTACAAAGTTGAATTCAAAGTTCATATAAAGGTATACTAAAAACAGAAAAGGAATAAATAAATACAAATGTGGGAAGAAAAAAACAAAAATATAAAGGGAAATGTCTTTTTAATCACTTATTGATTGATTTGATCAATTTGATCAATGATCAATCATTGAATGTTAAATATGTTCTATTCTACTTATCTATGCATAAAAATCTATTTATATATAGATTTGAAAAAAAAATGTTCTTATGATAGCCCCTGATGAGTGTTGTAATGAATGTGTGTTGAAACTGTCTGAATATGCTGAAGAAGCCATATTGCTTCAGGCAGCTGGGAAGGGATTCCCAAAAGAAATAACTCTTGAATTGGGTCTCACAATGAAAGGATTTGGAAGGAATTCAAAGCAGGAGGAACTAACTAAAAAATATACTACTTTTTTAAAAGTTTATTCTTTATGGATACAAATCAGTTTATGAGTCCCAAACTGTCTGTGATGTGAAAGTCGCTTAGTCATGTATGACTCTTTGTGACCCTGTAGACTATACAATTCATGGAATTCTCCAGGACAGAATACTGGAGTGGATAGCCTTTCCCTTCTCCAGGGGATTTTCCTAACCCAGGGATCGAATCCAGGTCTCCAAAATTGCAGGCAGATTCTTTACCAGTTGAGCTACAAGGTAAGCCCAAAAACTGTCTGCTGCTGCTGCTGCTAAGTCGCTTTAGTCGTGTCCGACCCTGTGCGACCCCATAGATGGCTGCCCATCAGGCCCCGCCATCCCTGGGATTCTCCAGGCAAGAACACTGGAGTGGGTTGCCATTTCCTCCTCCAATGCATGAAAGTAAAAAGTGAAAGTGAAGTCGCTCAGTCATGTCCGACTCTTAGCGACCCCATGGACAGCAGCCTACCAGGCTCCTCTGTCCAATGGGATTTTCCAGGCAAGAGTACTGGAGTGGGTTGCCACTGCCTTCTCCAAAAAAACTGTCTAAATATATCTAAATCAGAATTTTGGATAAACTGTAATTTCAGTAACTATAATCATATATGAAGGCAAGATAATCAAGACTTGCTCAAAGTCCATTTAGCATTGGCTGTAACACTTCAGGAACATCACAATTTTTTGTTTTTGTTTTTTCCTCATTAGTCTATTGAGTGATCTAAGAGAATATATTATCCATCCTGTTTCTTTGGGAAGGGAGCTGAGTCATTGCCTTTTACTATCATATTTTACAGAGTAAGAGTCCCAGGAAGCCAAAAGCCTATTCAAGGAAAAATAATGAGTCTCATAATAGGGTTCTTTCTACTACTTCTCTCAAGCATATCTACCAGATCTTTTCTCCATTCTCCTCCATTGTTCTCTTCCCCCTAAAGACTTAGCTATGTAGTCAAATGGCTCCCTGTCCTCTGGGTTTTGGTTGAGTGTGATCAATAGAGAGATCAGAAAGAGAGAGTATAAAATCAAAATAATTCATTCTCTAATCTCTCTCTGAAGAGTCCGCCCCTCTAAAAAAGGCTGGTAATTCTTCTCACACAATAAGTAGCCTTTTAGATGATTGCTGTGAATGCTGTTCTTTTCAAATTTGGTTGGACACTAATGACATTTAAACATTTTATATTTGTCCTGCAAACATACACAGACAAGTTAAATATAGATGTCTATCCGTAAGCTAAATATTTCTCAGTTTCAAGTTGCTCATTTACCTCATCGCCGTTTTTTCCCAGGCTAAAAAACAGCAATTGTTTCTTTGCAATCTGTAACACTTTGTCATGCCTGACTATGGTGGGGGCCAAGTTGTCATATCTCATAATGATCATTTATGATCTTGTCAGTGAGGTAATCGGATGGGATATTTGGAAAGCTTCCTGTTTGCTTGGCTTTTAAATTGTTTGATTTAATATTTATCATCTGGGTATTGGAAATATGTTGTCTGGCTTATAAAACTGAATTTTTTTTATTCCTTGATTAGTTCAAGCACTTCTACCAATAAAGTCCCAGTAAAGTTTCAAGATAGGAAAAGGCATATTTTAGTCTCTAAATTCCCAACACATAGCTTTAAGTCAATTGCAGTTGTGGATTACCAATTTACTTGTCCACGTATGAGGACACACATGAGATTAAGTGATAGTGTCAAGAAATACATTATCTGAATTGATTTTATTATTTTGAAACATGAACCTGTTTATAGGTTCAAGGTTAAAGTACCTGAAAGTAATGTCATAATGGTGTACTGCCACATAACATGGTAGCATGTGATTTATGATGACGAAGCTTCTATGTTGTAAATAAAAATGCTGATTAAGCTTGCAAGGTACAGTATTTAAGAAATTATAATAAAAATGTTTAACACAGAGATGAGAAAGCATAATTTGTGGATTTCACTTCTCTTTTCCACATGGAACTCTCAGCAGTGAAATGTCTAAAGTCAGCTCAATTCTTAGTGGAAACTATTGTACTCTGAAAGTAACATGCATAATTATAGACTAATTGAATGTTTTTTCCCCTTTCTCTGTGTCAGCAGAAGTAAAGAAGTAAACTACTAAGCTCAATCAGTATGAAAACTTACAAAGTTACCATATACCAAATTACTTTTGGTAGCAACCAAAAAAAAAACACTTTCATTGTGATAAGAATAACTATTCCTATCCAAAAAAAATAACTTTTAATTTATGTTTTCATTCTTAATGATTTAGCAGTGTTTACTATTTTGTTCATGTAAAATATGATGCTGAATAGAAAAAGGGATTGAGGAAATTGCTGCAGTCCCTAACTTAAGGAGCATATACGTAATAATAAGAGCAGTATATATACATATACATCTGATAATATCAAATAGTTTCTCCTATCTCTTTAACCAAGTTAGATTTTATATATACAAGTTAATTCAGATCTTAGTTGCTTTGGGTCTGAAATAGGCTCAAATCATTGAGTAAATATGTGGCTTTGGGCTTATTTCATAAACTTATTAAGCTTCAATCCTCATCAATAAAATATGAACTGAAATAGTAATCACCACATAAGTTAGTTTGAGATTAAATTTGGTATGATGCATACAATACATGCATATCCTATATATCGTAAGCATTCAGGAAGTGTTAACTCTTCATAAGAGTTAACTACCATTATTTGAAAAAAAATGGTAAAAGGATGAATGAATGGTGAGTGACGAAAACCCTTGTGAGTTCTGATAAAAAGTTTAATAGAGAATCATTAGCTTGCAAATATTTCCCTAATATTTGTATTCTTCATCTTTCTCGCTCAAAATATCAAAAGTATTATGCTTTGTCTGGACAAATGCAGTTGATCTAAGCTCGTCTCCCTGAAACTCTTTTTGCTCTTATCTAATCTACTGTCTCAGAGAAGGCAATGGCACCCCACTCCAGTACTCTTGCCTGGAAAATCCCATGGACAGAGGAGCCTGGTGGGCTGCAGTCCATGGGGTCACTAAGAGTTGGACACGACTGAGCAACTTCACCTTCACTTTTCACTTTCATGCACTGGAGAAGGAAATGGCAACCCACTCCAGTGTTCTTGCCTGGAGAATCCCAGGGACAGAGGAGCCTAGTGGGCTGCCATCTATGGGGTCGCACAGAGTTGGACACGACTGAAGCGACTTAGCAGCAGCAATCTACTGTCTACACCAGAGGCAGAATAATCTTTAAACTACAAAGCAATAATGACATTGGTATGCTTGAAAATTAATAATTTGCTACTACTTTCAGAACACACTCACGACCTTGGCCTATAGGAAGGAAGGCCCTACATATTTGCCCTTCTGTCCCTTCTCACCAGGCTCCTCATTGGCTCTTCTTCCCAGATGTCTGAGTGATAATCATGCTGACTTAACCTCTTCTCCTTTTCTCAGCACTTCCTCTTCCCCCTTCCTCTCAGCTTTTGACCATGCATCCCCACTGTCAAAAGCTTTGCCTTCTCTTTTCATCCCACTACCTATTCATCCTTACTTCTCTCAGGAAAATCTTCCCAGGTAGCGCAATATAGAAGTTATCATTTTCTAGTTATATTTCTATCATAACTTGTAATCTTTCCTTTATTTTGTTGATTTAAAAATATTTATTGAAGTTTAAGTAGATATAAATCTTAAAACCTGACTCTTCAAAAAGGAACAAAGTAAAGCAGTCTTATTTGGCTACTGTTTCTATACCAAGCTTCCCAGGTGGCACTAATGGTAAAGTACCTGCCTGCCAATACAGGAGACAGCCAGGTCAATCTCTGGGTGAGGAAGATCCCCTGGAGGAGAAAATGGCAACCCACTTCAATACTCTTGCCTGGAGAATCCCATTGACAGAGGGGCCTGGTGAGCTACAATCCATGGGGTTACAAAGAGTTGGACTTGACTGAAGTGACTTAGAACTTGTGCACCTTATAACCAAGTACCATTGACTGGGTGATTTAAACAACAGGTGTTCATTTCTCATGGTTCTGGCTGAGGAATCTGAGCTGAGCATGCCAGCATGTTTGGGTTCAAGTGACAACCTTCTTCCTGGCTTGCAGTGGCTCCTTTCTTGCTGCATATCCTCCCATGAAGAACAAGAGAGATCTTTCCTTCTTCCAATAAGTGCATGGATCCCATCACAGGGCCCTTGCCCTCATGACTTCATCTAACTTAATTACCTCCCAAAGGTTTCACCTACGAGTATCACATGGTGGGTTACAAGGTTAAGATTTCAACATATGAATTTCAGTACTACACAAACATTCAGTTCATAACATTATTTTAGGTGATCTTTTATACTTCTGAAATATTAACTATGGAGTAACATGTTATTCCCAAAGAAATGCAAATGAGGAATGTTAAATTAAACTTTTACATTTGCTAAGAATCATAAGTCTTTTCAGATTTGCTATAGGGTAAAAACTCTGGAGGAGGGCATGGCAACCCACTCCAGTATTCTTGCCTAGAGAATTCCCATGGACAGAGGAGCCTGGTGGGCTACAGTCCATAGAGTCAGATGTGACTGAATGACTAAGCACAGCACAGCACACAGGGTAAAAAGTCCATTTTAACATTAGTTTTCCATGTTCTGTATTTGTGTGTGTGTGTGTGTGTGTTTGTGTTTTTGGAGGGGTGAAACCACTATTATACAGCAGTGTGTCTTTCACTTAGATCAGTAAAATTGTTCTGAGCACAGAGCACAGAAGAACATTTTAGAATTCTCTTGTCCCTTTGTAAAATAAAGGGTTCTAATATGTGACAGATCAAGAAAGACATCTTTCTATCATCTTTAAAAGAAATAAATTTTGGATATAGTTGCTTTTTTTAAATTAAACTTTTTAAATTGATTTTACTTAATCTCAACAAACTTTAGATAGCTCATGTGTCCGTCAATTTGTAAATATAAATACATATATATATATTTAATCCAAAATGATAAATAATTAGATTTGTGTGGTAAGATTATTATTTATTTTATTTTTGTGCTTTTCTCTGTTTTATAATTCTTGCTTTTTAAAGTGAATTCCCAAACAGCAGCCTCAGCAACACTTGGAAGTTTGTTAGAAATGAAGAATCTGAGGTTCCAATCTTAATTTAGTGAATCAGAATATGAGTTTTAACAAATCTCAAAGTGAATTGTATGTACATTTCCACTTGAGAAACATTGTCCTATAGAATAAAAATTACTTATATAATCAGAATAAAAATGAATTGTTTCTATAAGAGAGTAATTGTCAGTTAAGAATGGATGAGGGAAAATTTTGGAAATTAGGAAGGTGACATTGTTAATTATCTCATACTAATTTAGAGTTTGATATAGGATGGAGTAGTGAAAGAGGACTATTTTTTTAAATTATCACATTCTCAGGATTATCAGTTTTCTTAAAATCACATCAGTTTTAGTGGTTAGTAAATGGTTTAACCCTAAGAATGTTTTAATTCCTAAGAAGGCAATATGTGGCACTACGAAGGGTATTTGTTTCTTAAGGATCATTCCCATGTAGTCATCATTCATGTGAAAGTTCCTTTATAATTTATTTATTTTTTCTGATTACTGGAAAAGTAATATATCCATGTCTCTGTTTAACATATTTAATATCTCAAGGCCAAAGAATCTAATTTATTTGTTTATTTCTACAAAAATATTTCTATTGAGTTTTCTTAGCTTGATTTTTATATAAAAATAACTATTTTATAATAGACCTGGAGGCACAAATTACAAAAGTTACTATTTAAACTTATCTATGACAGGTAAATTAGACAAATATAATATATATAGCAATATAACATGGAGAAGGCAATGGCACCCCACTTCAGTACTTTTGCCTTGAAACTCCCATGGACGGAGGAGCCTGGTAGGCTGCAGTCCATGGGGTCACAAAGAGTCAGACACGACTGAGCGACTTCACTTTCACTTTTCACTTTCATACATTGGAGAAGGAAATGGCAACCCACTCCAGCATTCTTGCCTGGAGAATCCCAAGGACAGAGGAGGCTGCCATCTATGGGGTCACACAGAGTCGGACACGACTGAAGCGACTTAGCAGCAGCAATATAAGATAGTCAAAACATTTCTGCATATATCCTTATAACAGCCCTGTGAAATTGTTGAAACATGTTTTAATCACCTCCATAATAAAGATGAAAAAGCTACATTTTTTTTTTTTTTTTTAAGTAAAGCATCTTCCCCAAATCCACTCTGCTCAAGAATGATCATGCTTCCATTTGTATGTGGGCCTAATGAGCCCTTCCCATTATAACACAATGATTTTCAAAATAGAGATAATTGAGTAAATTCTGTATCTGTGAATTGGATGTTGATTATCAAGCCCTCCTGATTGTGATGTTGAAAAGCAAAAAGCCAATTCCTTTATTCAAAATATGCTCCAACATCACCATTTATGTATTTTGTCCACAATAAGGAGACAAAAATTTCTTCTAAATGAAACCAAGCAAAATAATCTATATCAATGTCTTGAAAGGTATTCTTTGAACTTTTTGCTGTCTTAGAGGCAAATTATTATAGACTTCACTTCTTTAAGGCTTAGCGTCCTTTCTTTCCTTCTTCTTTTGCATGTTTACTATTCAGTTACTAAAATTATATCTCATCTCCTTGCTAGAAGAGAAAATTCATATTGGTTTCTCTCTTCTAGAAATCTGAGTACTTCATTTACCTAAGAGGTATGCTTAAATTTTAAACCATCCCTTAGATCATTCACTGATTTTCCAGAGTTCAGAGGAGCTATTTGGATAGGTTCCTTATGGATTAGATTAAGAAGCAAAAGTTAAGAAAAAATGACTAGACAACAAATATGTCTATTTTCTGATTTGTCCTTCTAAATGCTGTTGCAGTCATATATACTTAATGTTATTTCTGAAAATACTCTTTAAAAATTTCTGGCCTTTATTTTAAAAAATTCAGATATGATTTACATACATTAAAATTTAAATATTTAAATTGTAAAAATCTTCACACACATATGCGTGCACATAATCTGTGAGTCATCATCACATCAAGATAATGAACATATTAATGAGTTCTACAGATTTTGTTATTTCCCTTTTTAATCCTTTTGTTCCCACTCTACTCCTTCCCACTGTATCGCCAGAAAGCGTTGTTGTTGTTGTTGTTTTGTTGTTGTTACTACAGATTATTTCTCATTTTGTAGAAGTTTATATGAATGGCAGCATATACTTTATACTCCCTTTTGTCTCGCTTCTTTCACTCAGCATGATTATTTTGAAACTTATGCACAGTGTGACATACATCAATAATTCATCCTTTTTATTTCTCAGTAGTATTACATTGAATGTTTTAAGGAAAAATAGTATATATGACACTTGTCAAAATGGTAAATGAGACTTTATTCAGAACTATCAGGATAGATATAGAGATTACTACAGCGGGGTTTTGCAGTAGAAGACAGAGACTGAGCTCAACTATAAATAGAAGGAAAAGTAGACATTTATAGCCAGGAAGCAAACAGGCCATCAGTGGATGGACAATTACTAAGAGGAAATGTCAGAGGTAAGGGAAAATTCTGGCTAAAGTGACCTCACATGATTCTTGGTGAAGAGAGACTTAAGTGATAAGAATTTGATCCCCAATCTGAATGTTTTTTATTTTGTTTTCTTGCCTAATTATACAGGCTATTAACCCTAGGATAATGTTTGGTAGAAATAGTATCAATGATTATTCCTGTCTCATTTCTAGTTTTATTTCTATTCCTAGTTCCAGTCTGAGTTTCTGTCAGGAATGGATGCTCGATCCAACCAATAAATTCTCTGCTTTCATTGAGATATTCCTAGGGGATTTCTTATTTTGCCTGTTAATGTGATAAATTATACTGATAGGCTTTAAAAATGCTAATAAACCTGTATTCCTTGAATAAACCTCACTGCATCATTCAGTTCAGTTCAGTCACTCAGTAATGTCCGACTCTTTGTGACCCCATGAATTGCAGCACACCAGGCCTCCCTATCCATCAAGAACTCCCAGAGTTCACTCAAACTCATGTCCATCTAGTCAGTGATGCCATCCAGCCATCTCATCCTCTGTCATCCCCTTCTCCTCCTGCCCCCAATCCCTCCCAGCAACAGAGTCTTTTCCAATGAGTCAACTCTTCACATAAGGTGGCCAAAGTACTGGAGTTTCAGCTTTAGCATCATTCCTTCCAAAGAACACCCAGGACTGATCTCCTTTAGAAAGGACTGGTTGGATCTCCTTACAGTCCAAGGGTCTCTCAAGAGTCTTCTCCAACACCACAGTTCAAAAGCATCAATTCTTCGGCACTCAGCTTTCTTTACAGTCCAACTCTCACATCCATACATGACTACTGGAAAACCCATAGCCTTGACTAGACAAACCTTTGTTGGCAAAGTAATGTCTGTGCTTTTCAATATACTATCTAGGTTGGTCATAACTTTTCTTCCACGGACTAAGTGTCTTTTAATTTCATGGCTGCAATCACCATCTGCAGTGATTTTGGAACCCCCCAAAAATAAAGTCTGACACTATTTCCACTGTTTCCCCATCTATTTCCCATGAAGTGATGGGGCCAGATGCCATGATATTCATTTTCTGAATGCTGAGCTTTAAGCCAACTTTTTCACTCTCCTCTTTCACTTTCATCAAGAGGCTTTTGAGTTCCTCTTCACTTTCTGCCATAAGGGTGGTATCATCTGCTTATCTGAGTTTATTGATATTTCTCCCAGCAATCTTGATTCTAACTGTGCTTCTTCCAGCCCAGTGTTTCTCATGATGTACTCTGCATATAAGTTAAATAAGCAGGGTGACAATATACAGCCTTGACGTACTCCTTTTTCTATTTGGAACCAGTCTGTTGTTCCATGTCCAGTTCTAACTGTTGCTTCATTATGTATTGCTAATATTGTTGATCTCAAAAAGCTATCTTTTAGTTTCATTGATTTCCCCTGATTTTTTATTTCCTATTCCTATTTACTTGTACACTCTTCCAACTTTTATTTAATTTAGTAAATGTGATTCTTGGACCCATGTAAATTTTGGAAACTCTTTTCTCTAATCCTTTTGAATGCCTCATGCACATGTGAGGTGCTTAGTTCAGTTCAGTTCAGTTCAGTCACTC
This sequence comes from Bos indicus x Bos taurus, assembly GCF_003369695.1. Classification (NCBI taxonomy): domain Eukaryota; kingdom Metazoa; phylum Chordata; class Mammalia; order Artiodactyla; family Bovidae; genus Bos; species Bos indicus x Bos taurus. The sequence goes on from NC_040077.1 coordinate 56,338,200, forward strand.
AGTTACGTCCGATTTTTTGCAACCCAATGGACTGCAGTATGCCAGGCTTCCTTGTCCATCACCAATTCCTGGAGCTTGCTCAAACTCATGTACATCGAGTAGGTGATGTTGTCCAACCATCTGTCATCCCCTCCTCCTCCTGCCTTCAATGTTTCTCAGCATCAGGGTCTTTTCCAGTGAGTCAGTTCTTCACGTCAGGTTGCCAAAATATTGGAGTTTCAGCTTCAGCATCAAGTCCTTCCAATGAATATTCAGGACTGATTTCCTTTAGGATGAACTGGTTGGATTTCCTTGCAGTCCAAGGGACTCTCAAGGGTCTTCTCCACACCACAGTTCAAAACATCAATTTTTCAGCATTCAGCCTTCTTTATGGTCCAATTCTCCCATCTATGAATGACTACTGGAAAAACCATAGCATTGACCATATGGACAAAGTAATATCATTAGCAAAGTAATGTCTGTGCTTTTTAATATGCTATCTAGGTTGGTTAGAGCTTTCCTTTCAAGGAGCAAGCATCTTAGTTTCATGACTGCAGTCACCATCTACAATGATTTTGGAGACCAAGAAAATAAAGTCTGTCATGTTTCCAAAGTTTCCCCATCCATTTGCCATGAAGTGATGGGACCAGATGCCATGATCTTAGTTTTCTGAAAGTTGAATTTTAAGCCAACTTTTTCACTCTCCTCTTTCACTTTCATCAAAAGGCTCTTTAGTTCTTCTTCACTTTCTTCTATAAAGGTGGTGTTATCTGTGCATCTGAGGTTATTGATATTTCTCCCAGCAATCTTGATTCCAGCTTGTGCTTCATCCAGCCCAGCATTTTGCATGATGTACTCTGCATATAAGTTAAATAAGCAGGGTGACAATATACAGCCTTGATGTACTCATTTTCCAATTTGGAACTAATCTGTTGTTCCATGTCCAGTTCTAATTGTTGCTTCTTGACCTGCATTCAGATGACTTGCCTACTTTCTCAGGAGGAAAGTCATGTGTTCTGGTATTTCCATCTCTTTAAGAAGTTTCCGCACTTTGTTGTGATCCACACAGTCAAAGGCTTTGACATAGTCAATAAAGCAGAAGCAGATGCTTTTCTGGAACTCTCTTGCTTTTATTATGATCCAGTGGATGTTGGCAATTTGATCTCTGCTTCATCTGCCTTTTTGAAATCCAGCTTGAAAATCTGGAATTTCATGGTTCATGTACCATTGAAGTCTGGCTTGGAGAATTTGAGCATTACTTTTGCTAGCATGTGAGATGAGTGCAATTGTGTGGTAGTTTAAGGATTCTTTGGCATTACCTTTCTTTGGGGTTGGAATGAAAACTGACTTTTTCAAGTCCTGTGGCCACTGCTGAATTTTTCAAATTTGCTGGCAAATTGAGTGTAGCATTTTAACAGCCTCGTCATTTAGGATTTGAAATAGCTCAACTGGAATTCCACCACCTCCACTCGCTGTGTTCCTAGTGATGCTTCCTAATGCCCACTTGACTTCACATTCCAGGATGTCTGGTTGTAGGTAAGTGATTATACTATCATGATCATCTGGGTCATGAAGACCTTTTTTGTATCGTTCTTATGTGTATTCTTGCCACCTCTTCTTAATATCTTCTGCTTCTTTTAGGTCCATACTGTTTCTGTCATTTTTTGTGCCATCTTTACATAAAATATTCCCTTGGTATCTCTTTCTTGAAGAGATCTCTAGTCTTTCTCATTCTATTGTTTTTCTCTATTTCTGTGCATTGATCACTGAGAAAGGCTTTCTTATGTCTCCTTGCTATTATTTGGAACTCTTCATTCAAATGTGTATATCTTTCCTTTTCTCCTTTGCCTTTAGCGTCTCTTTCTTTTCCCACTATTTGTAAGACCTTCTCAGATAACCATTTTGCTTTTTTGCATTTATTTTCCTTGGAGTTTTTATTGATTACTGCCTCCTGTACATGTCATGGATGTAGGATGTCATGAACCTCTGTCCATATTTCTTCAGGCACTCTCTTGATCAGATCTAATCCCTTGAATCTCTTTCTCACTTCCACTGTATAATCATAAAGGATTTGATTTAGGTCATACCTGAATGGTCTTCTGGCTTTCCCTACTTTCTTCATTTTCAGTCTGAATTTGGCAATAAGGAGTTCATGATCTGAGCCACAGTCAGCTCCAGGTCTTGTTTTGCTGACTGTATAGAACTTCTGCATCTTTGGCTGCAATGAATATAATCAGTCTGATTTTGGTATTGACCATCTGATGATGTCCATGTGTAGAATCTTCTCTTGTGTTGTTGGAAAAGCATGTTTGTTATGACCAGTGTGTTCTCTTGGCAAAACTCTGTTAGACTTTGACCTGCTTTGTTTTGTACTCCAAGGGCAAATTTGCCTGTTACTCCAGGCATCTCTTGACTTCCTGCTTTTGCGTTCCAGTCCCCTATAATGAAAAGGACATCTATTTTGAGTATTAGCTCTAGAACATCTTGTAGGTCTTCATAGAATCGTTGAACTTCAGCATTACTGGTTGGGGTATGGACTTGGATTACTGTGATATTAAATGATTTGCCTTGGAAATAACAGAGATCATTCTGTCATTTTGGGGATTGCACCCCAGAAGTGTATTTCAGTTTTTTGTTGACTATGAGGCCTACTCCATTTCTTCTAAGGGATTCTTGCCCACAGTAGTAGATATAATGGTCATCTGAGTTAAATTCACCCATTCAGTATTCTTGCCTTGAGAACCCCATGAACTGTATGAAAAGGCAAAATGATATGAGACTGAAAGATGACCTCCCCAGGTCAGTAGGTGCCCAATATGCTACTGGAGAAGAGTGGAGAAATAACTCTAAAAAGAATGAAGAGACAGAGCCAAAGCAAAAACAACACCCAGTTGTTAATGTGACTGGTGATGGAAGTACAGTCTGATGCCATAAAGAACAGCATTGCATAGGAACCTGGAATGTTATGTCCATGAATCAAGGCAAATGTGCTTAGTACATGGCTGAATACTCCAGGAGGACCCTGTGCAGGTATCCAGAGTTCCCTTTCTGTTGCATTCTTTTCTCTGACACGCTGCCTTGTGAGATCTAACCGTATCACTCTCCAATAACTCCCATCACTCTTAGCTCTCTCCACTCAGAGAGTTCCCTGAACTCTGTTGAGTCCCTCTGCACGGTGTCACTGTTGGTCAGTATCTCAGGCTATAAACTCTGGAGGTTATGGGACTCACGTGGTTAGTTCCTGTTACACAGGAATCACTGTCATTTCTTACCTGATATCCAATTTGTTGAAAAGCCTTGTTTTATATATTTTGGTTAGTTTTTTAGTTGTTTTATTGGGAAGGGAAATCTAGTCCCTTTTACTTCATCTTCGTCTGAGTGAAACTTGTTGGTCTTTACTTTTAAATTTTTATTTCTAATGCGTGGATAACCTGTTAAATCCATTTGTGTTGTCTAAAGGAATAACCTGGATCAAATTGTATTGTGTATTTTGTATACAGTTCTGAAAGCTTAATGAGTATTTACTACATATCTAATGATTTCTTAATAAAAATATTTGATAGTAATAACAGTTAATCTCATATTTTTGTCTTGATTTTGGTTTATAATACTAAAAGTACACATTTGCTTAAAGTGAATGACTATTAAATAGAAATATACTTCAAAATATTAAGTAAGCACATTACAAAAGGTAAGGATGGTTATGATATTTAAAATAAACCTTAATACAGTTAGTGAAATGTATTTTTATCTGATTATTTCAATTGATTAAAATAAATGAATAATATCTTTTTTGAGCAAAAACATATGCAGAAATTTTCATTTTTAAAAATATGATATTTTACTTTATTTTAGGTGATTGTCAAATCTGGGCCAGGAACTTTTCTCAGTCTGGCTGTATATGACAATTATATCTTCTGGTCAGATTGGGGAAGAAGAGCTATCCTGCGTTCTAACAAGTACACAGGAGGAGATACAAAAATTCTTCGTTCTGATATTCCACATCAACCAATGGGTATCATAGCTGTTGCTAATGACACCAATAGCTGTAAGTTACCATAGAAAGCAAATTTATTCCTTAATGATATAGTCTCTCAAAAACATATATATGTGAAAAAAAAACCCATATATATGTGTGTATATATGTATATATATATATATATATAAGTATATATATATAAGTAATACTTAGTTGGATTTTGTTTTCTTACTGTTTCTGGGGCTACTATTCATGCTTTGATCATTGAATATATTGAAATTGAACATTTTATGGAAATTTTGTAGTTCTTAATTTATCACCAGAGGAATGATTCACTTTTAATTATTAGTTTCTGGATATCTATTTCACACTTTCTCACTCCTCTTATTTTTGGTGATTCAAATCAAGTTGTTTTCAAGAAAATAATACTTGTTTTACAAGCTTTGCATCTGGCCTAATTTTTTTTTTTTTTAATCACTGAAATACCTACAGAATTGCAGTTTGCAGTATTTATGTAGTTTCTGGAGGTACCAGTGTATTGAATGACAAATATGTTAGAAAATGTAGAGATTTGTTACATATTTTTCAATGTACTTATTATTTGGAATCTTTAGATTTTCAAAAGCCCTGTATCTTCCTTGTTCATGAGATATTTTGAGAGATTGAGGTTGTCTGACATTTCACTGCTAATCTACAGTAACACAGTACAGGAATTCAGTATAAAATGTCACCAATAAAACCTCTTCATTGCAGGTGAACTTTCTCCATGTGCATTATTGAATGGAGGTTGCCATGACTTGTGCCTTTTAACTCCTAATGGCAGAGTGAATTGTTCCTGCAGAGGGGATCGAATATTGCTGGAAGACAACAGATGTGTGAGTAAGTAAAGAGAATTAAGATGTGATGGGACACATAACTGCTCAAAATGGCACACATGGACATTGGAATTGTTTTAGCATATGTTTGACGTTGTACTCTTCTCCATTATTAGAGACCCTGTTGGCTTATCTCTCTATTCTAAGAAGAGCTGTTTACCATTCTACGTATAGCACCATGTGATAGGTAATAATAACCCAAAGAGTGATAAATGTTGTATCCTCTGATTATGGCTGGAAGATGTTGGGTAAACTGGAGAAATACCTATACACAATGATATCTGAAAACTTAGGAGTTATGACTTTAAGAATTCAATCAATAGCAAAATTAATTAAAGCCAAAATAAACCAGTGTACAGACAGTAGCTTAGTAGTGAACCCACTCACAGTCGGTCAGAGTATGTAAATGAGAAAGAATGTCTCACACAATTTATTTGTAGTCATTTCTGAACTGTTAATTAAAAATGTAACATTGCAGCCTTGTGTGATGTTTATACCTCCCAAAGGCATTACAATTTTTAATTAGTACCATTACAGTATATACTTATTAACAGCTAAGTTTCCCAAACTGTTTCTACTGTAAATAACGGTTCAAGTGTTCTAATATTGTCATGAAAATTATCCAGCAACATAAAAAGGGTTAATTTCTCTTTAACATCAAGACTAGTTGTGAGTAAGAAAGACAGGAGAGAAGCATTTTGGAAAACTAAAATTGGTAAACTCTTATGATGTGTTCAGTTTTTTTTTCTCCTCATCTGTATATTCATCTCATATCTTTCATCTTAGAAAATCAATAGAGTTGGATATGTCTACATTATAAAAATAAGAATCATAAGCTGAAAGTATTTTTCAGTTACATCTTTTGTCTTCTTTCAGTCTTTGTATACCAGAAGGATCTTCTCTTTTGCCTGTTCTTTATTTTAATACAAATAAGTGTGATTCATGGATTCATGTACACTTGGAAACTTTTTTCTAATACAAACACTTTGACATAATTTTTTTAACCAGGAGAACTACTACACCTAATGCAAGAACATATACATATTTTCTCACTTTGTGTGTTGGCACATAATCCAAAAGGGCATTTCTTAGCAAAATAGTAAAAGACTTTAAGAATGTGCTGAGGCAAACAAGGGAGTGATGTAATTGGCCAGTAGACAGTTAATTTCAATAATTTGGGCCACAAATTCCAATGTTTCTTCATTACCTAACATTTCCCGGAATTTCTCAAGCAATTGCTTAAACTCTCCATTTCAGTTTGCCTTTGTGGTTTCAGCTGTAATTGTCTGGATCCGACGCCATCTGTAAGCCTGGAGTGTTAGCCATGCATTAGAATCACTCATGTTGCTTTCACAGGTCACTACAGGCCAATAGTAAACCAATGCCTCTAGTCAAAACAGCAAGGCTTATTTGTAGACAGTAGATTCCTGTCCTTGCAGCAAAATAGATTAAATACATCTGTCCCTACTAAGCCACCTGCGTCTCACTATTGATGAGAGGGGATGAATCAGACAGAAAACTGTAGTGTTAAAACAAGCACAGTTGTATTCACGTGGAACTGCAGAGTGATACTGGATTCTTCAGAGCTGACAAATCTTTACAGAAGTATCTTGTATCCATTGTGCATTCATATTGAAATTCTGTGGTCCAGCAGAGAGATTGAAAAGTAACTCTTGGCTTCTTCTTGTCAAATCTATCTTTGGGAAATGATGATGTTTCTGGAATATCGGGGTCCACATCTGAATTAGTTCACCCAGAGCAGTTTATGAATGTTAATGGCAACAAGGGTGAAAGGTTATTTACTAACATCTACTTGAGGGCAAAGGAGAGAAAACCATTTGTTGTCATAACTCTTGAGAAAAAAGATTAGGCAATTTCATTTTACATGACATTGCTAACCTTATTAACACCCATAACAGAAATAAGAATAGCAAATATAATTAGATGAAGCAATTACCTTGTAAGAGAATGGAAGACAGCTGAACCACAGTTTTTGTTTCTAGAGAGAGGCAGAAAATACTCAATACTATTTCTTCAAATGAACATACCTAAATAAGAATTGTGCTCATACAATATTTGTTTTTTTTGCATAATAAACCATATTTACTATAAATATTATCAACTTTTCCTCAAAGGTATGATGATTATAAAATCAAAATATGACATTTTCTATCATAGCAATTATTTTTCACTGGAAATGAGAAATTAAACAGTATGTGTTTAAAATAGACAAAACAAGTTAGGAATGCCAATGGACTCTCAGTAAATGGATGAATTTTATTCAGTTCATAATCTAAGGTGATTGTGGGCAGTAAGTCAGCACTCTTCTTAAAGATAATAATTCTTTAAACTGAGTGGTATTTTTAGACTCTTATTTTCTTGTTATTTCCTCTAAAATGGCATTCTACCTTAGCTACTGACTAGTGAAATTAGACTGCACCAAGAAAAACAAAGTTAACTTTGGAGAAGGCTGCTATCATTTAAAAAGTTAAATTATAAGTCATTAATAGGTAGATAGAGAAAATATAAATATTCTGTAAAAATGGTTACATTCTAGGAATAATAAAGAAACAAAACACTGGGAACTTCAAAGAGTATTAGTGTCTGTTTAATTGAATATTCCTGAAATAAATCCTAAAAACTGATAGCAAATTATAAAGTTAAACTATATTTCCTGCATTAGTAGAGATAAATGAATTCTAATTACCTCCAACATAATTAATATGACTTACTTTCCCTGTATAGTTTTTCTACAAGCAGTAGATTGGGTGCTGTGCTGTGCTAAGTCGCTTCAGTTGTGTCAGACTCTTTGCAACCCTAAGGACTGTGGTAGCCCACCAGGCTCCTCTGTCTATGGGATTCTCCAGGCAAAAATACTGGAATGGGTGGCTGTGCTCTCCTCCAGGGGATCTTCCCGATCCAGGGATCTAACCTGCGTCTCTTACATCTTCTGCATTGGCAGACGGGTTCTTTACCACCAGCACCACCTGGGAAGCCCAATAGACTGAGTATACGCAAGCAGACAGCACAAAATGCAGCAGAAACCTTGTGTTCCAAAAGCTTGCTAGTAAATCAGTTGTTTAAGAATAAAAATAAAGGAGTGGGATAGTTTGGGAGGTGGGAGGCAGAATCAAGAGGGACAGGACATATGTATGCCTAAGGCTGATTCATGTTGATGTATGGCAGAAACCAACAGAATATCATAAAGCAATTATCCTCAATTAAAAATAAATAAATTTTTGAAAAATGTCTATTTTCCCCAAGAGAGATCATTCTAAAACAGAGGTCACATATTGGCATTCCAGGGATGAAATCTAGCTGTAGAAAAGCTTCTTTGTACTCATGGCTGTTTTGTACTCACAAGTTGGTCAAATCACAAAAAACTCGGACTTTAAATTTCTTACAAGAATCCTGGCACTTAGAAGTGGGACAATAGGGCAGTGGTTAACTGGAGCCCATAAGCATCTGCTGCATGTGCTTTTCAGTTTATCTTGGTCTTCTACCAGCACCCCCTACAGACTCCCATGCATTTCAAGGAGTAGGTACTGATCACATGTGGCAGGAAGAGACAGTCTTCTCCCTGGTACCTCTCACAATGTAAATAGCACAAGAGGCTCTGTCTATTCTATAGAGAATAATTTCAGCAACTCTAGTACTTCTGAGTGATAGAAATTGTTAAAGAGATTTTTTTCAGCAGGTAGTTGGAGAGGAAGGACATTTGGAGGTGAGACTTCAGTGAAATGAATCAATTCAAGGCATCCAAGATGAGAATTCTATATGCTGAAAAATTTCAGTGTATGGAAGAATATATGAGATTTGAATAACAAAATACAAAAACACTATCAGTATGTACAGAGCTTATTTAACTGGCTCTTCTTAAACATTTATTTTTAGGATAAAGTGCTAAGCAAGATGCATAAATATAGTCACCCAAATTTAAGCCCCTCCTTCTTTCCACACGTGTACAGTCACCAAATAGTTAACAAAATCCACAAGCATACTTTATTTTTTTTTTAATTGAAATGAATCTGCCACAGGTATACATGTGTTCCCCATCCTGAACCCTCCTCCCTCCTCCCTCCCCGTACCATACTTTAAACACAAAGATAAAGTTAGGCAACTTATGAACATTTGCAAAGCGAGCTTGAAAACAACACAATAAAAGCGTCCCTCTTAATTTTTTTTGTAAAGGAATTCCATAAACAATTGCCCTTTATTAATTTTTATATAAGCAAATTTGTTTATTTTTATGATTAAGATTAAAGGAAACAATTGTTATGACATCAAAAATGTTTGTTATTATATGAAATATTGACCTTTTTTCCTTTCAGCTAAAAATTCTTCCTGCAATATTTATTCAGAATTTGAGTGTGGAAATGGAGAATGTATTGATTATCAGCTCACCTGTGACGGCATTCCTCATTGTAAGGATAAATCAGATGAAAAACTGCTCTACTGTGGTAAGTTTTCAGTGTGTGATTTTCTCATTTCAGAGATAAGTTTGCAATTATTTTTATAGTTTTTGGTATGAATGTCTCCATTTGGTTTGTATGTATGATTTTCTTACTGCCTCTCATTAACATGTAGATTAACAATTGATTTGGCTTGTTCTTATTCAAATTGGGCACTTTATTTCCTACCCAAATACACATGATATTAATTGAAGAATTTCCTCGTAGTTTCCATGCTTGAAGTATAAATTTAAATACACAGGAGCCTGTTTTTGAGCTCCATATTTATTCTTCATTAGCAAAGGTTTTAGGCTTACATTTAAAGATGTCAGAAGTATTAGTTATTGGCTGGATATTGCAGGTTTAACCTGCAGCAAAAGTCCACCATCAGTCAATGGTATATTGTTGTATTGATATCAAGGTCTTATTCATTCTAAATAATTTTGCCTCTCGGATTATCCCAGGGCTATTGCCCTTAGGTACAAATGCTGATTGCTTTAGCCCTGGTGTCCATTAAGTATGGAATTCCACCTGTTGTGCCTCTGTAGGTGACAGCAAATGATAGTCAACCTTTCCCTCTCCCATAGAAATATAAACTGGCTTTTGGACTCTATAGTAAGCAACTGTTACTTGCCTTCATTTCAACAATGTTGTTCCTGAAAGCATGCATCTATGCAATCATTAATAGTTGAGGTAGAATTGATCTAGAATATTTCTAAAGTAGTCTGATTTATTCTTATGCTGTATAGTATTGGTATTATATGCTCTTCAAAATTTAGGTATCTATATCTGGAATTGTATTTGGCTTCTGTATTTCTCTTTTGTTTTATTTCTTGTCAAAGAAAGTTAAAACAAGAATAAGGTGGATTTGGGGAAATTCACAGGAAGTTTTGTCATTCTTTTATATTGCAGAGTAAACATCCTTGGCTAAAATGATAGTTAAATGTAATTTGTCTGTAATCAACATGTAACTAAATCTTAGGGAATTTACCTCAAATAATGTATTTACCAAAATCAATAGCTATGTCCTGTACATCATGAAAATAAAGCATATAAAAATGTGATAATAATTATATTTTATGTGATACTAATATATTATGAATTGGCTTGAAAATATATTTCACATTATTTTTATCTTCTTAGAAGGCAGATAATATTTGTCTGAAAAGGGGCTAGCAAGCTTTTTCTATAAAGGGTATGCTGCTATTTTGTGGTTTTGTGGGTCATATATGCTTTTGTCACATATTCTAGTGTTTTAAACAATCTTTTACAAATGTAAAAATCATTATTAGTTCCAGAGCCAGATAAAATCAGGTTCACATGCTGCATTTGGCCTGTGGACTATAGTTTGACAATTTCAGACATAGATTCCAGATTTTAGAATCACATTTGAGTTTAAATGTTTGTTCCCAAATCTTTTAGTTTGTGACTAGTATGAGGAAAGGCCATTACTTTTCTTATATTTTAGTTTCTCACTACAAATCTTCCCTGGTGGCTCAGTTGGTAAAGATTCCGCCTGCAATGTGGGAGACCTGGGTTTGATCCCTGGGTCAGGAAGATCCCCTGGCAGAAGGCTTGGCAACCCACTCCAGTATTCTTATGTGGAGAATCTACATGGACAGAGGAGCGTGGAGGGCTACATTCCATGGGGTTGCAGAGTCAGACATGACTGAGCACCTAAGCACAACACAGCACACTACAAAGCACCTAGCTGGAATGGTGGTTGGGAACATTAAATAAACGTATGTGTATTTACATATGCTCAATATAGAGCCTTGCACAAAAGAAGCTTTCAGTAAATGGCAGCTATTATTATTGTGAGTGGTACCTTCTGCCCCAAATCAGAAAATGTCAGGAGATTCTGATTAAGGTAAACAGATTTCAGAAGGCAATTATTCTTCTGCTTTGAAAATTCTAATAGATCCTTTAAGATGATTTTTAAGAGAAATTTATGGATAAATAGGTGACTCTTGAATTCACTGATTCAGGAATAAATGTTTTGTTTGATACTTCTTTTTCTTGATTTAAAATACTTGTGGGGTGCAAAGGAGATAGGGGATAGGTGTTGGAGTGCCTTTATTACTTTTGAGGTAGAGATTCATTGAATATGTGATACAAGTTTATTTCTGTCCTACCTGACAGAAATCCTAGAAGCAATAAAGTGGGTATAATTTGGCGAGACCTCCAAGTGTGAATCATTGAAGTTAAAATAGTCAAAGAGAGTTTTTTCATAGATATTCTAATCCAGAACTTGAATGCCACACAGCATCTGTTCTTTAGATCCACAATCCGGTTATTGTGAATGAGATCTTACCTGTAATCTTCTTTTTGTAAAAATATTTCTATAAGCCCTCCAAGTATGTGTTTTCACTTTTCCATGTAAGAAAACAGAAGTTGTCGAAGAGGTTTCAAGCCCTGCTACAATCGCCGTTGTGTTCCTCACAGCAAGTTATGTGATGGTGAAAATGATTGTGGAGACAACTCTGATGAATTAGACTGTAAAGGTAAACACATGTCACATCAGCCTAGGAATATTATCATGCTAAGTGTTCCCCAAACTCTTCTACAGTGTATTCCTGAGAGTTCTGGAGTTTCACCTTTTTGATATATAACCCTGACTAGCATCTACGGACCATGCTTTGGTCAATGCTGTTGAAGAGAGTTATTAGAGTCAATTGAAAATTGATGACTATTTTTCTGTCTCTGGTTTCTATTTCTTTCTTTGCTCACTTCAAGATTCTTTTTCACCTTTTCAGTTCAACCTCCCTATTTGGGACATTTCTACCAGAAAGTATAATATTGAATTTATTGCTCCAAAATGTTCCCCTTCATTCCTTAATCCTAGCTCCTACATGTGATCTCTTCATTTTCCTACTTATTGGAAAGGAAACCTTGGTATTCTTCTTTATTCCTCCTTCCACCATGCTTTATTAACCACATGCCCAATCATCAGCAAATCTTCCAATTCTTTGAAATATATTCCCTTTCAGCCTATTTTGAGCCTAGCTTAACAGAGTAAGCTTAACAGCCTTTTATTTGGTCTCCTTTTGGAAGTCAATTGGAACGATTGCTACTCTTTCCAATCAATTGAATGTTTAGTCATGCTAACACAATTTAACATTTTACCATGTTAAATTTAAAATTTTACCATGGAACACATCAGCAGCCACACTACCTGGAATAGAACCCCAGCCCTATCACTAACTGTGAAACTTTGGATAAGGTACTTAACCAACTGGTGCCTCAGTTTTCCAAATTATAAGAAAAGAGACAATAGTTAAATAAGTGTATCAGTATTAGAACAGAACTTGGCATATAGTAAATGCTATGTAAAGATTTAGTTTTTTTTTTAATTACTCCTCAGGTAAAGAATCCCAATGTTTGCAGAATAAGTGACAAGTTTTTAGTCTGACATTTATGGTATCCTAAAATCTGGAATCAACAGATCTTTCCAAACCAATTTCCCATTAAAAATCTTTCCATTTATTGAAAATACTTTATTGGGTGAAATTCTTTAAGAATAGAGACATAAAATTTGTAAGTTCTGTGTGTGCCCTCAATTTAGATCAAACTCTACAATAGTCATTTAAATAGGTAAAGATGCATATGAGGTGCCATGATTGCACTATTAAGAATTTTTTTTTTTAACTTGGAGGTAACCTGAAAGGCTTCATAGACTAATGTCAAAGTCTAAAACAGTGGAATGGTTTCAAAACAAGAGAATTCCAAGTGGAGGGACCAATATTGAAAAGTGAAAGTAATTTGATGATTAGAGCCAGATTGCATATTGGGGAGTGTCAACAAAAATGAATTGACTTAGAAGGAACTGGGATATGATGGTGTTTTCTGGTGTCATGTTATAGAACATGAACTTTATCTTGTAGTCACCAGAAAGGAAAAAAAAAAGAGGAAAAAAACTGATTTTTAGAATTAAAACTATAATACTGAGAACAGAAGGACAAAATAGAAGGCTGTTACAGCAGTGAAAGCTAGGAATAAAGAGGAGAAAGACAGATATAACAGAATTTTAAGTGGTAGCATAACAGGTATTTTGGGGTAAGAAACATGGTAATAGAAGATAAGCATGTGTTGGTGGGGGCGAGAGGGGATGTTCCCAGGTGGTGCTAGTGGTAAAGAAACCACTTGCCAATGCAAGAGACATAAGAGACTCGAGTTCAATCTCTGGGTTAGGAAAAGCCCTTGGAGGAGGGCATGGCAAACCACTCCCGTATTTTTGTCTGAAGAATCCCATGGACAGAGGAACGTGGTGGGCTATAGTCCATGCAAAGGGTTGGACATGATTGAAGCATATTGGCACGTGTGTGTGTGTGTGTGTATGTGTGTGTGTGTGTGTGTGTGTTGCCAGCTTTTAAAATATTATTTGTGTTCATTAATTTTTAAATTTATTTTTGCGTGCCCTTTGTTGTGTGAAACAGGGATAAGATAGTAAGAATGGTCCACATTCTGACGTTGGGGTACCTATAGACATTCAAATGGAACTGTTCAAAGGTTATATATATAAGCAGAGATACGGAGCTCAGATAGTAGGTTTAGATCAGAAAAACTGATCTTGGATTTCTTAAAGAGAGAGAACTCAAAGGAGGTATGAAATAGAAGTTGTTTTATGAGAATGCATCAAAATGACCTATTGAAATTAAAATTGAAGATACTAATAAAGAAATGAAACATATACCACAAGAGTAATAAAATGAGCTTCATAAGAAATTATTTTTTTTAAAGAAAGGAGGATAAGTTAGTGTTACAGAGAAGGCAAGAGGGCAGGCATAGACTGGAAAGTCCACTATACTTGGCAAATAGATAATAATTTCTTGGTTACCTTCAAGAGTCAGTTCAGTGGAATGGGAAGGAAATACCAGATCGCACTGGATTGAGACAAATATGAATGGTGAAAGAGTAAAGACAGTGAATTCAGATTTTTTAAAAAGGTTGGTGGTAGAGAAAAGATGTATGAAGTACAGTTGTAATGAGAAAACTATAAAATGTTAAGGAAGAAGATAGAATGTGTACAAATTATTTTGTAGCTGATAAAGGATTGAGAAGTTACTCTGTTGTCTTAGAGTATATGATCTTGGCCAAACGCTTGAGAAGCTTACCATCTAAGTTGATGTAGTTTAGAAAGAGCCAAGAACATTTGAAAGTTAACTGTGGTTTTGTATTATCTATAAAAGACTAAAATTGATAAATTGTAATAAGACATTGGTAGTTAGTGAAGAGAAACAGAAAAGCATTTGGAAGAAAGAACAGGAAAGTAGAAAGAAACCCCCAAAATAGATATGTTCTATTAATTATTATGCAAGGTGGAAAGACTATCATGAAAATAGTAAGCTGGGATAAAAATTAAAAGATAAATCTAGAATATGAAGGAACTGAATAATAGATACAGAGAGTAGATTTCAATATAAATTTCCATGGCAAAAGAAGTCATGTAAATTTAATAAGTTACTGTGGATTTTCTTGGAAAATAGTTTCTTTTAAAAAACAGTAAGCAAATTAGTGCATTTGGGTTTATGAAATATAATACCCAGTACATGGTGGGTGTTTATTAAACTCTTATGTGGCTGGTTGAAACCATAACTCTTCTAAAAGTATAGATAGGTTTCATTTTGCTTAATGATATCAGTATCAGCTGAATAACAATATAAATAATTCAAAATTTTATTTCCCCCTTTTTAATCTAAACTCTTAGTTTCTGTGTTATAACTATCTCCGCCATATACTTGTAGACAGAACTACCATATTTGAGATTCAAGTTTTTGTCAAAACTTTTATTTTGTGATAATAATAGTGTAGTGATCATGACAATTGGATATCTTGTGAAGCAATAACAACAAAATTGTATGCCTTGAACTTCTTCCTATATAATGTAGCACATTTAAAACTACACATGCTCAAGGAGATGCTGTGTTACATACTATAAGTTAACAAATTTAAGTAAATGGTCTAGCTTCTGTAGGATAAACAAATGGGTAGCTTTTTAGATGAAAGCTTACTTATTATATTTTCATCTTTTAGATTTGATTTTCCTCTCATATTAAGATTGTTCTCACGGTATTCTTTCATGCCATAGGGAAAATACTAACTTGGGTACTTTTTCTATAAGCCAGTTTCTTATAAAGCATTAATTCAGATGTATGTCCATCAAACACATGGACACTTAGAGCATGTAAAAGGTCATGAAGGAAAAGGAACATAAATAGTCTTAGAAAGAATGAAAAAAGAATTATTTCTCTAGTCACTCCCTTTTTCTATAATCATTGCCACTTGGGGACACAGTGCTTTGTTGTATGTATATATGAACACACACACAAATCATGTTACTGTTTAATGTAAATAAAGTAAAAAATAACAAAATTTAAGTGGTACAATAAAATATCAATAAATATAGAGAGATTTTAATAGGCTTTGGAGAAAAGTTATGGTAGAATCATCTGAAGTACTATTACAGTTCTGTTTGTTTAATTTAGATGTTAATAGCAAATAACATGTTTTTAATGGCATATAGTCAAAGAATCTATTTGTGGAAATATTGTAAGGAATTATTTTTTATTTCTTGTCTTTGGAAGCAAAGTGAAAACCCAAATCCTCATCAATCTTTTATTACTGCCTCTTTGTAAAATTCCTTTCATAACTGAGAGCTTTAGACATCAAGCTGTCTGGTGGGGATCTGAGGAGTTGTTCAGAAAGTTTGTTATTCTTCATTCTTCTTCTGTTTGAGTGAATAGTTTATGGAGATTGCATCATATCCCTCCTTCGCTTCCTGTTAAGAGGAATATATTCCCTCTGAAAAGAACTTCCTTGGGCCACCTGAACATCTTTAGGTGGACTGGAGAAATAAGCACTTCTAAGGCAACCTAGAGGAGAGGAAGCTGGTGTTTTTTTTCTGTTTTCCCCAAATTCATAGTAAAACTTTGAAGATTCCACAAACAACAAGCTAAGGAAAAGGATAAGCCTACCTGGAGGAGAAATCATTCTTTCTGGGTTCACATACCCTTGGAACCTAAGCAGTATAAGAAATAAAAGATGTGGTTCGAAAGTAAACAGAAGAGATGTGGCAGTGCATTTAATATATTTTTTCCTTGTCAGTTTCCCTTTGCTACAGGTTGGGTAAGGGAGTTGGAAAAACAGTGAGTTAGCTTAGTTATAAGAATCATCCTAAGAACCAGGGAAAGACTGATCAATTTTATATCTTTGCTATCAAATTAAAGATTTTAACTAACATGGAGAGAAGGAAGTGGATTAATTAGGAGAATTAAGAAAGTGTATGAAGGAAAGAAAGTGTATTCTTCTACTTTCTCTCTTGCTACTACTTTTGATCCAGTGTTCGTCAGATCTTCCTTTGTAGTGTCTCATTGCTATTCCTGGTGTCACTCACAATTTGTAGGCTTTATTTATTTATTTATTTTTGGCACTATCTAGAGGAAAAATTATAGTATTTCTCACTCAATTTACCTTTATTTGGACTACATTATTTTCTCTTCTCTTTTTCTCCAGGACTTTTAGCCTGGAAAAAAGTTGTCAGAAACTTGTCATATTCACTTGACAAATTAAAGATCCCATTATCTTTTTCCCTCAAACTCACCCTAGGATGAAACAAATTTCAGTATTTGATTGACCGAAACAACATAGAAGGGAATATGACAGAGGGAATAGAAAGGAAGAGGTTTTGGCACAAGAAGATTTTGCTTACTAATTAAGTGATGTTTTCTCTATTACCATGGATTTCTCCTGTTTTACAACTCTCCTTTCTTGTCTACAAGTGCTGGAGATGTTGATCCCCACAACCACCTTGCTCCTGCTGTTTATGGAATTGTGTAACTACTTAATATTCCCAATTCCAATACCACTTATCACCCTACATAATCCTTTGGCTGTTCCCAAACTCTAAATCAAGTCATGGAATCTATGGAGATAAGATGAGGAGTGAAGACACAACTGGTTCCTATTTGCACATCTCACACACTCAAATATGCTCTCCTAGCCCTCCCCACCAAGATTCATTAGCCCTATTTTTCATTGCAAAAATGGGAGAAAAAGTATTTCATCCTTTCTCCAGTTCTCCTGACACCCCCCCCAACACTTCATTTTTCCCCTACCTTTCTCTTAAATACCATTTTATAACCACTCTTCTCAACTTTAAAGATATGGTTTCTTTTCATCTAGTTAGATCAGAGTCCCTCTGTTTATTTTTTCCTCTTCCCAGAATTCTATCCAAGACCCATGTTCTAATTGCTCCATGTTTCCACTCATTTCATTAGCCATTCTTTACACTCACTTCCACCTGAGAGCACCCAACACTACTTTTGAAACTCCATTACCGTGAAATCCCTGAAACTCCAGTCCTCTTAACTGTCTGAAATGCCATCGCCCTATTCATGGAGTCATGACTTGCCCTCTTCTCTCTATCTGCCACCAATATCCACTCAGGTGGATTCCATGAAATGTACACAGATTATCTGTGGAAGTTTGGAGGGAGATGGAGATGGTGGAATGGACTGTGATTGTCCCAGTACATCAGCATTAGGATTTCTAGCATCCCAAACTCTAACTGCAAGTATAGATAAAATTTAAAGTGCATTGTGCAATAAATCTTTGTAAACTTGATTAGGAATATTACCACTATCCAGAATATTGTTTCACAGAGAAATAAATTCTGAAATATAGTGTTTATAAGGAATTTTTTGGAACACAACCTCTTAATAGGAGACTGCTGAAAGACAGCAAAGTCAGAAGCAAAATGTATATACTCATCATGATTATTTTCTAAATTATGTATTTCATTAACTATTTCCATAGAAAAATATTGTACTGAAAAGCAATAGAAAAGAATATGGTTTATTTAGCATAAAAGAAAAATATCTATTTTTCCTCT
The DNA here is from genome assembly GCF_003369695.1 of Bos indicus x Bos taurus. Lineage (NCBI taxonomy): Eukaryota > Metazoa > Chordata > Mammalia > Artiodactyla > Bovidae > Bos > Bos indicus x Bos taurus. The sequence continues at coordinate 56,356,374 of NC_040077.1, forward strand.
TTGAAACAGTGTGTTTATCTCAGCTTATAATGGCATTATCTTTTCACATGATAAGATGTTATTTTTAATGAAGAAAACAGTGAAGCAATTATAATTGCAAATTGTAAATAAAACATTTATTCTAATCATCATTTAAACGTAAATAAGGATACAATTGCAAGATACAATTAAATATAAGAGCAGTGCATTTTGAAATACAAATGACATACATACCCTTGAGTAAAATTTGCATATTTTAAGATAGCATTTTAACCATTTACAATTGATATAATTTATATTTATAATTAAATAGGCTCTTTAGAGTATCAACACTAGTAAAAATGGCATAATCAAAGAGCCCTTCAGGTTGTTCATTAACATAATCAACCTGTGGAAATTTGAATTTGGAATAAAATTCTCACCTAAGTTAATCTAACACATAAAGCAAGCCATGCACCTGTTCACAACATATTGCTGGAAAACATTATATGGTAATGAATGTGTAAGCAAAGTAGAAAGGAATATATGATTAAGAATAAGCAATTCTGTACAAAGGATATATAATGATGGTAGCATATCAAAACTGATTTTCATCTAAGCATAGCAGGGAATTGGAAAGCCTTACTTTCCAATAACAGAAACAAGTCATACCACATTTATATGTTCCTTGGCGTGAGGCATCCGTATTTCCTATACCAAATGTTAGTGATGTGGCATATAAAGGAAGATAACATAGTACGATGACTTTCTAGCAGTGCTAAACTATTTCATCTTTGAGTAATAAAGAAAACACTCAGTGATTTCCTCCTCAGTCTCTCTCTGTCCATCTCTTTTTATCATAGTAGGAAACATTCCATTTCTTAGCAAACAAGTTAGGATTTCTCTGTATACACTCAGGCATTTGCTTAGAGTCATAACCTTGTACTTTTGAAGCTGAAAAGAAAGAGCATTTCATCAGCATTTATTTATTTATTTTTTGTTTGTTTGTTAGCTTAGTTTTGAAATGGAATAATCAGGTAGAATAAGGCACAGGCCTCTGCTTTCATGGAGCTTACAATTTAATGGGGGGAAAGATATCCAAGCAGGCAATTGCAATGCAGTATCATAAGTATCACAACATAGGGAAGAACTGTGTGACAGGGGAGAATATCTGAGGCATCTAACCCAAGCTTGGGATTGGGAGTCATGGGTCAAGTTCAACTGCCCAGAGTTTGAAAAGCAAAACCAAACAAAATATAAGAATTAAAGCACTCAAAACGTTAAAAGCAAGAAATCATTATCTAGTTTACCTATCCATTTACTTATTTATCTATTTTTCTAGTTTCAACCTGTGCTGCTGTTGAGTTCCGCTGTACAGATGGGATGTGCATCCCGAGATCAGCACGATGCAACCAGAACATAGACTGCGCAGATGCTTCAGATGAAAAGAACTGCAGTAAGATATTCCATTACCTTTTGTTTGTGCATGCCTGTGCACCTTTGACATTTCACTGAACAGTGTCCAACTCCTCACTGAACCTTGTCCAGAATTGATAAGCAATTAACCCCTGTGGTGTAGGATAATTGCATATTTACTTCTTCAAATGAGGTTAGCATTTCTTGTTTCTGTGACCTACATAAAAGGCTCATAATCTTTGCAGATGAGGTGTTTCTCATTTTTCTGTTTACCTCCTTACAGATAATACAGACTGTACATATTTCTATAAACTTGGAGTGAAAACCACAGGGTTCATAAGATGCAATTCTACCTCACTGTGTGTTCTGCCAGCCTGGATATGCGATGGGTCTAATGACTGTGGAGACTACTCAGATGAATTAAAATGCCCAGGTAATTCTAGAAAGAACAACAGTCTTTGCCTTGAAGATATATGTTGTATAGCACAAACTTACTAAATTTCATTCTTGATATTCAGTGGTTAAGATGAAAACAAATGTTGTAGACTAAATTAAAAATGATCATCCAGTTCTAAACATACCACTTTATACTTTTATGGAATGATACTCAAGAAATCTGTTCTATATTTGGATCAGTTTCCTTTTTCAAGTTCATTTATTTGTTAATCCTTTTAACATTGGTGATAACATTTTAAAACGTGTAATTTATAAAGCTTTCATAGAAGCAGTATATACTGAGAGAAACTATCAATAGACTAAAAGAGGGAGACTGTTTCTCACTACCCGCTTTACTTGTATTATGCTTGTATTGTCATACTAGGCTATTGGTGCAGCAATATAATCTTTCAGCATAGTAATATGGGTAACAGTTATCATTACTGCATAAAGGTCAGGCTGGTATACTGGTATCTATTAGCCATCTTTACCTATACAAGCAGTGTCATATGCAGTCTTAGGAAATTGCCTTCCATGAGAAGGTTATGAACTTGTTTCTTTCCAACTATTTGAGGAAACAAATTTTAAAAATGTATAATAGTATCAGAAAGACAGATGGTAAATTACTAACTGAAAGTAGATATGCTTGCAGGATTCTACTACATGTCTTCTCCTGCTATTTCCTTCTCCTACCCCTGCTGCTACACTCACTTTTCCCACATTTTGTTGATGTGTAATATTTTTTGAAATATTTTAAGATATGATATTCATAGGTATTCCACACACATATTTGTTTGTTATCCACAAGTGCACACACACAGTCTACTATAAAGAATTGATATTCTTAATAGTACATAATCTATCAATTAATTGGGCAATGACAGATCCCTTTCTCCTCCCATGGTCATCAGTGTGTAACACTCTGTGATGTTCCTTCTGGGTTTGAAGACTTGCTATGTCCTAGGAGGAACTAGAGAACTTCACGGGAGGCACTGAACTGCAGCTCACTGCAAATCCTCTACAATTTTAAATAAAATTTTATTCTTCATTATGTATGTGTGTGTGTGTTAGTTGCTAAGTCGTGCCCGACTGTTTGCAACCCCATAGACTGTAGCCACCAGGCTCCTCTGTTCATGGGATTCTCCAGGCAAGAATACTGCAGTGGGTAGCCTTCCCTTCTCCAGGGGATCTTGCCAACCCAGGGATCGAACTTGGGTCTCCCACATTGCAGGCAGATTCTTTATCTAATCTGAGCCATCAGGGGACTCTCTCAAAAGTGATTTTTCATCTTTAATTAGATCTACAAAGTTGGTGTTAAAAAAATAAAATGGAGGTAATTTTTGTATCGTAAAATAGTCATGCATTACTGTACTGATATTAACAAGTATACTCTAATAGTGAGTCAGTCACTCTAAAATTATGTAAACCTGAAGGTGCAAGGAGACCAATGATATCCAGTAAAGAGAAAAATCTAGTATTTTGTATGTGCTTTTGGAGGTCATAATAATACAATACCCCATAGTCTGAAAAATATATAATATACAGAATAATTTTATATACAAATACTTTTTAGTCTCATGATAATTTTTAAGGTAGAACAATTTCAGAGATTCTATTGCAACTTGTTTTTCTTCCTTAAAATAGAAAGTGAAAGTGTTAGTCTCTTGGTCTTGTCTAACTCTTTGCAATCCCATGGACTGTAGCCCACCAGACTCCTCTGTCCATGGAATTCTCCAGGCAAGAATACTAGAATGGGTTGCCATTCCCTTTTCCAGGGTAACTTTTCAACCCAGGGATTGAACCCAGGTCTCCTGCATTGCAAGTAGATTCTTTGGTATTTGAACCATCAGGGAAGCCCCAAAAGGTGATATGGTCAGTCCTGGGAAGTTGGTAGGGAGCAGGGGCACAAGAAGAGGAAAGACTTCCCTGACCAGAATCAAATCAGGGCCCTGATGGTGAGAGCACCAAATCCTAACCACTAGACCACCAGGGAGAAGCTAAAATAGAGTACGCTTATATAAATCTTGTCAAAGCATATGTACTCTTCAACTGTTGAACATAAAGTTTATACTTGCTCAGCAAAAACCTACTAATAATTTTGTAATTATTTTTTTCTGAGTATGGAATTAAAATATTTTCCACATAAAATGATACTTTGGCCTTAGGTTTACTTATTTTATAGTCATCTCAATTGTTTTATTTTACTTTTGTTAACTCTACATTATTTGTATTTAAACACTTGCTCCATTAATATCCTTCTTCTGATCCAGGATCCAATTCTAGATGGGATTTATTATCATGTCTCCCTGATTTCCTCTGTTCCATATTCTTAATTTCTCCTTGGTTTTCATGATCTGGACATTCTTAATGACATTGAAACATGTAAAATATCATGTAATAAACGAGTTGCCAGTCCAGGTTCGATGCACGATACTGGATGCTTGGGGCTAGTGCACTGGGACGATCCAGAGGGATGGTATGGGGAGGGAGGAGGGAGGAGGGTTCAGGATGGGGAACACATGTATACCTGTGGCGGATTCATTTTGATATTTGGCAAAACTAATACAATTATGTAAAGTTTAAAAATAAAATAAAATTAAAAATTAATTAAAAAAATAAAATGTTTTATCTGGAAAAATAAATAAATAAATAAATATTCTCCTGATATGAAAATGTCAATATAAAATTTATTGTCAACTAAAAGTTATTCCTATTAAACACTTAAGAAAGCAAAAAAAAAAAAAAAAGAACATCTCAGCTCTTTTTTATTTAAGTTTTCTTGTTATTTATCTCTTCCAGTTCAAGGAATATTACTGTTTTGATATCTATCTGCATTGCAGAAGTCTAAGATTTATTTATTTGACATTTAATTTATTTACTTGTCTGTAATTTATTTGACACTGCATTCTATATTTTATCACAGTTCAAAACAAACACAAATGTGAAGAAAATTATTTTGGTTGTCCTAGTGGAAGATGCATTTTGAATACCTGGGTATGTGATGGTCAGAAAGATTGTGAGGATGGACTTGATGAATTCCACTGTGGTGAGACATTATATCTTCCTTTACTTTTATAAACCATATTATCATTTATATACTGATGTTACCTTACATAGGAATTTTACACAAAATATTGCTAAACAGTTTTAACATCAATTTTTATTTTTATGAAATAACACAAATGGTAAAAATTAAAACAGAACAGAAAAAATTTATAATGGAGAATAATAATCTCCCATCAAACCTTCTCTTTTAACCTTTCTGTTTTTGCTAGTGGATACCTCCATCAATCTAAATGATATATTTATACCTTAATTTCCTGACTTATTTGCTTTAGATGCTAATATATTTACCTTCTGCTGTGAAAAATAAGGATTTAATTCACACAACCCATTATATTCTTCCTACCTGTTATTGACTATTATTATCCTAAATGTTTCCATTCATTACATGTATAGGTTTAAATAGTATACTAAAACTTGCATTTCTTCAAAAAATCTCTCCCCATCCACCTCCTAATTTCTGTTTGTGTACATTTCATTTCACTTGGCAAGGTAAGAAAATATTTAAATTTTTTTGTTAATTTATGAGATTTATGATATCCAGGCCAATTTTTTTAAAAGCATATAATTCTCTATTTTCATTTAGCTCAAATAACATACACCAGGGTGAACAGACAAGGATTAAAAATGGTTGTCTAAGAAAAGTCAAATTCCCATAAAAGTAAATATCATCACAAAATGTGAAAGTGCATTTTGTTTGATTATATTAGAGCCAGATTTTGAACAAGATTAATGGAGAACTTTAAATAGTTTATATAGATTCATGATTTCTGGAACAGAAGCCATTATACATTTGTATCTTCTTTAATATTTTTTCTGGTTTCGGCTTTTCTGAATGTCTCTCTTTTCACAGCTCATGTATGTAAATATTTTAAATAAAAATGCAAAGTTTTAAATAAGTTTATAAGATAAACATCAAATTTTATTTTATAGTCATTTATATTTTAATGTACTAATTCAGTAGAATTTTATTCTTGGGTGTTTGCTGGTGATAAATGAACTGAGGATAAAGGAAGGAGAGCAGTCACAAACTTTGTAAATAAATTAAGTATATTATCATAAATGTATAATTTCATAATAAAATACCAGCCACCATGCCAATGAATCTGTATGTTATTAGTCAGACTTAAGTGTTCCCAAGGGAGAGAAACAAAAACATCAAAGTTTTAAGTATGTATAGTATGTTAAGTATGTACAGATAGAAAACTGACAGCTTATCATAGAGCTAAAACCCCCTGAGTCACATGACTTTTAAAAACAAATGTGTATGGTGGTGAGTTCACCATATTTGTGACATTGCCTAGGATGTAATTTTTTTTTTTCTCCAACTGTTCAATAACAGACTAAAAGTTAGAAGAATACCACACCTGGACTCTTTTTCTTTTTTTGTACCCTACATGTTAGAAAACAACAGGAATACATTTAGGAAGAGTGACTAGCATATTGACTAACTTGGAGTCATACCCTATGAGATTATGTTGAAGAAACAATGTTGTATGACCTGAATAACTCGGAATATGCAAGCCATTGTCAAAATTTTATTGTACTGTCATGGAGAAGGCAATAGCACCCCACTCCAGTACTCTTGCCTGGAAAATCCCATGGACAGAGGAGCCTGGAAGGCTGCAGTCCACAGGGTCGCTAAGAGTCAGACAGGACTGAGCGACTTCACTTTCACTTTTCACTTTCATGCATTGGAGAAGGAAATGGCAACCCACTCCAGTGTTCTTGCCTGGAGAATCCCAGGGATAGGGGAGCCTGGTGGGCTGCCGTCTATGGGGTCGCACAGAGTCGGACACAACTGAAGCGATTTAGCAGCAGCAGCATAGAAAAGAGGAAAGTGGCTTCTTTTATTTGGGATGACTGGTTTTAGTGAAGTCTAAAGAAGACTTTCCTCACTATCAGATCTTTCCTAAGATCGTCTCTAAAGATTCATTTTTTCTTTTGCACCTGAAACAAACCTTCTTGTGTATTTTTTAGATGCCTCTTGTTCTTGGAACCAATTTGCATGTTCCACAGAAAAATGTATATCTAAACACTGGATTTGTGATGGAGAGGATGATTGTGAAGATGGATTAGATGAAAGTGATAGCATTTGTGGTGAGTTGTCTCCTTTGTGTTCTTATCCAATTCTTAGGAGTATAATACATAAGCTCTGTCATTTTAGAATATGCAGAGAACTTTCTTTTCTACTCTGTTAAACTTAATATGAAATTTATATGTATATACATTTCAATGTAACTGTTTTCATTATTTTTATAACAACTTATTAATCTATATTTCATATATATATATATATATATATATATACACAATTACTATTATGGTTTTAGGATTTTTTCCTGAATATCGACACATGATTGTATTTCTAGTCTTCAGTGACTTCTTCCAAATAAATCACTATGATTGGGATTACTCGGATAAAATGACTGAAAACTTTTTCATTGTTTTTGATAAGTATTGCTAAGTTCCCCTCCAAGTTTATTATACTTGCTTATATTGTCATAAGCCACACAGGCTGTGTGTATGTGTATTATAGTAATCACTATTGCTGAATTGTTTTAAATGGAAAGTAAGGAAACAGGCTATTGTATGTGATTTTAAAATGTACTTTAAAATTCAGCTATATATGATCAAAGTTATACCGTCAAATGTCTATGTTTACTATCCATCAACTATATTTTCTACAAAGTCGTGTGATTTCTTTTGATTAATCACAGATATTTAACAAATAATTTTAAATAAATGAATAAATGAATTTCTTAAGAAGTAGAAAAAGGAAGCAACCTAACCTTTATAAATTTATTATAATTGACCAGGCCTTCTACTAAATTATTCATATGTCTGTTTTTCTATCTTTCTGATCTGTTTCCACATGTGTGTTTGTACCTATAGCTTTATATTCTTTGCCTATTATATCCTATTTCATAACTATTACCTCATTTTACAGTGATAAGGACCTGAGTCAGAATAAGGCTTAATTATGAAGTAAAGTGTACTTAACACGTTTTTAAAATTTTCGGGATTTGTGGCCTCTATTTAGGTCACCATCATGGAAACATGCATATAAGATTAATAATGTTCACACTAAAATCAAGTTCTTTATATGTAACATAAAATTGGAGATATCCTTGGAAAGTAGACAATTTATTTTCCTATATTAACCCACCTAAAATCTACTTTTTATTTACAAAACTAAAACAATTTAGTTATGGAACAGATAAAGATAAATGTAGAAAGATTACTATCAAAGACCTCTAAAAGCAAAAAGAAATCAGTAATCTGATGACTGACCAATCTATTTTATGTACTTTGTTTCTCTTTGCTATTAAATATTTCTATTAAAACATTAATTGAAGTATAGTTGATTTAAAACATTGTGTTAGTTTCAGGTTTATAGCAAAGTGAATCGGTTATACATATGCTTATATCCACTCTTTTTTTTTTTTTTTTTTTTAGATTCTTTCCCACATAGGACATTGCAGAGTATTGAGTAGAGTTCTTTGTTTAATTTTAACTACCAACTTCCAACAGGTTAAGCGTATTTTCAGTCTCTAAAATTATCTCGCTTTTGACCCTTTGTATAATTCTACATTAAATGGGTCCCTTGATATTGCTATGCTTTCTAAGTGGACACAGCATACTAGAACTGGTAAAGATTCTAAAGTGACACAGAGTTGAATTCTCCTGCATCTGCATTTTCCAGCAGTGTAATCATGGACTGGTCCATTTTATTCCTTATTCCTCCAATTTCTTTCTTATTAAATGGTTACAAGACATTTACCTTATACAATTATCATGATCATCTGACATGGCCAATGGTTAATATCTAATGAATTTATTCCCATTCTCTTTTGTTCTTAATTTATTCCCATTCTCTTTCATTTCTGCTCCCTCCCTTATTTTTCAGAATAGTGTTGTTGTGTCAGTGTTTATCAATGTCCTGATAAGTTTTTTTGTTTTTTTTTAAAGGATTTAATGATAATGGACATGTTTACCTGTCATCAAAACACCCAGGCTATTAAATATATACACAGGCTGCATTTTATATACTACCAAGCTGTTGTTGCATAAAAATTCCTGCTTTAAACCAAGCATTAGTCAATGAATAAACTTAATATTTTAGAATTGGAAAGGAACTTTATAAATAACTTATCTGAGTGGTTTTCAACCTTTAGTGTACAAAAACACCTATTCAGAGGTTGTTAAAATAAATAGATTCTTAATCCTCACTTCAAAATATTCTAATGTAGACATATTCTTTCTTCATAAGCATATAGTGGTTCTGACTTGGGATTTGAGGATTCAGTTTGAAAATCATAGTCTAGTTAACCTCTGTCATATAATAGATGAAGAAAGAAAAACTCACCGAGGTTGATAAATTTGCCAAGGTCACTCAGTGAATCAGTGATTGCAGAACTAGAACCAGAATTCATATTTCTAAAATATGTACAAAATTGGATAGTTTCTAAAATACTTACTAAAACAGATATAAAAACAATCAAATATTATATCTGAGTAAGTACATAGGGGCTTCCCTGGTGGCACTAGTTGTAAAGAATCCGTCTGCCAGTACAGGAGACATCAGAGATGCAAGTATAATTCCTGGGTCAGGAAGATCCCCTGGAGAAGGAAATGGCAACCCACTCCAGTATTCTAGCCTGGAGAATCCCATGATCAGAGGAACCTGATGGGCTACAATCCATGGGGTCACAAAAGGGTCAAACACGACTGAAGCATCTTAGCATAGCACAGCACAGGTACACAAAATGGATCTGGTAGAATTCCTTCTACTGTCTTCCTTCCCCCTTGGGATTCATTTCCCTGTGAATGGCAATGTGTCTCCAGATGAAAATGTAACTATGGAAGGAAGCCATGAGTTTTTTCTTTGGCTCATTTTCTTTCTAATTGACCATGATATTTTGGAATGCTCTTAACACAGAATCTGTTGAACCACTTTCAAGGGAGCCAGAAAATTAGCTGCAAATAGCTTTGTGCCATTTTATAGTTTTAGATATCTTAGTAATTATCTAGTCATACCCCTCAATTTAGAGTGAAACTCAGACACTAGTCTTCAAGGTCATACAGAATTAAAGTTCTCAACACTTAAATCAATGCTATATTTGTTATACGTACATTGAAAATAAATTGAAGTGATAATAAGAAAGCAGAAAAGGAGTTTTAAATGCATCAAAACTTCCTTAGCAGAAAGAATGAATTTTTTTTTACATCTCTAGCTAAATAATAAAAATATTATGGAAATTAAAGCACTAATTGAGAATCTAATACTGAAAGTGACACTGTATTTATGACTAGCTTAAAAAATAGATAAAAAGGAGGAATGATGTGAAAATAACTTTGTAAGGAAAGAATTTTATTATAGAAAGCACTAAAGATATAATAGGTAGCAGGTAAATTCATTTTTAAATTAAAACTACATTTGTTTAATAGATTTTCTTTATAATTTCTTCCAGTAATAGATATCATACTAAATCTCACTCTGTTAGCACTGATCCTCAATCAGATAAGCAAATCTGAATTACCTGGGGGACTTTTCAACATTCACTTGCCATCCTGTCTTCCTAATTTAAATGTATATCAGGAATGGGCATGTTTATGTTGCAAAGATCAGCAGGGGGTTTCAATTTGTCACCCTGCTGTCTTCCCATATTGAAAACATTGCATTGAAAGCAGTTTCTTCTCATAACAACTCTATGACTGAGAAATAAGATGGTAATTGATAATCCAAATGAAGTAGCTTTAAATGTTTAGAAACAACTGTCTTTCACCAATCTAGGCAGTCATATTTTCTTCCTGGAGATACTAGTAGTTTTTAAAATAATTCTTACAACTTATTTTTTTGAACCTTTTCGATTTGGTCACATGAAAGTGAAATTAAAGAGAAGTTAGATTTGGGAGACATGTTACTGATTCACTCAATATATATTTTATATACATAACAAATAAACCATTCAATATGTACAACTGTACTTGGGGTTAGGTAAATATCAAGAGAATGAATCATTTCCTAATTTTATTTGATTATTCTATACCCATAGAAGGAAAAGCAAAGAGCCAACCCCTGAGGCCCTTTGAACGTAGAGTAAACAGCATTTTTTTGTGTGGAAACTGATTTAAAAAAAATACATTTGAAAACATCATGCAATTAAAAGGATGTTGAATCAACAGAGTGAAGAAAAGATAGATTCTGTTTATTAAGTGTGTAAAACAAAGGGTACATGCGGACATTCATCCTTTTCAATGACACAGGTGGGGAGTAACAATAATTACCTTACTGGTTAAGAGAAGGTGCTTAGGAACCAAAAAGGTTTTGGCCTCCCAGCTCACCACAGGACCCTTTATGCAACTTGAGACTTCCTGCAAGCTGTCAGCTTCTCAGAGCCTCCATTTCCTTTTACATGAAGTGAAACTAATAATAGTTCTACTATTGTAGGTGATTGTGAGGACTAAATAAGTTAATATGCTAAGTGCTTAGCATATATTAAGTGATAAAAATGCTATTATTATTATTATCCTTATCGGTTCAGTCCTTCTGAAACTTTATCTCAATTTATTGAAAATTCTATGACACTTTTAGGCTTTTTACATTTTACATGGAGAAAATACTATTATTATTTTCTGATATATAGCTTTTATTTTATTTTATTTTTCTACCATATACCTTTAAGAAATAAAATTCTTGCTATTGGGAAGGAATGGTCTTCTCAGGTAACATAGTGGTAAAGAATCCACCTACCAATGCAGAAGACCCAGGAGAAGCAGGTTTGACTCCTGGGTCAGGAAGATTCCCTGAAAGAGGAAATGGCATCCCATTCCAGTATTCTTGCTGGGAGAATTCCATGGACAGAGGAACCTGGTGAGCTACAGTCCATGGTGTAGCAATGGGTTGGACACAACTTAGCAACTAAACCACCACTGCCATTGAGAAGGAATGCATTCTGAGTGGAAACTATCCATAGGGGAAGGATAATACGTGGTGATTCCCAAAACTACAGTTTCTTCCTTGTCAGTGACATTCTTCTTCTTCTCTTCTCATCTTTTGGAAATATAAATGATATATCTTTTTCAGTGGACCTGCTATGATCCTAATGGCATTTTTTTTGGTGGTTTTCAGGTACCATCACCTGTGCAGCTGACATGTTCAGCTGCCAGGGCTCCCGTGCCTGTGTGCCCCGACACTGGCTGTGTGATGGTGAAAGGGACTGTCCAAATGGAAGTGATGAACTCTCCACAGCAGGCTGTGGTATGAACATGCACGGGGCTGTCTATGAAAGAATGCTGTTGCAGCATCCTCAGATACTTACTTCTGTAGTACTCACCATATCACCCTTTCTCTCACTTTCCCAACCCCTGGACTCATAGGTAGTATCGGATTTAATCAGGTGGGATGTTGTCAATCATAGTAGTTCAGCAACCCCTCACACCACTGTTCAGAGTGTTTCCAACATGCACAGTGGGATTACACATTTTAAAATCATTTTGATGAGTGAAAATTTTTCACTTCATTTCTGCAATACTGTAACCACCCTATGTATATTTGTGTGGTGGGGTTGTTACTTTCTTTTTAGTATCTTCCGCGACCCTGTACTCCCCTTGAAGGCTTTTAGATTGCCCATTACAGATACTCTGTAAATGGCTGCTGTGATCCTAAATAACTACTGACCAGAAGGTCAGTAAACACCTATTAGTCCTACAGATAGGATATTAACCCTTAGGTCAGGTAAAAATAGTATGGATATAGCTGAATGAAGCTAGGGGATCAGAGGAACAGCTTTGGAGGCCAGACAATTTACTAAGTTTCTGACTCTAGGTCACTTCAAGAAATTTTCAGGGAATTACTCAGTAGTAAAAATTTAGATAAATTCCTTTGTGTGATCAAGAGAATGAAGGGCCTGGATGTTTGAATGCAGATCCCAAGGTCACCACATAGGGGATATGTTGAGCAGAGCAACGTATTAGAAAGAGTGCTATGGACTCTGCTTATTAAAATGAAGTCTGCTGGTCATCTCTCAGATGACCTACCTTCAGGTCTTTAAAACTGTATTTGAAGCTGTAATGTAATAATATGTATATATGGGTGCATGCATATGGGGTATAGTTAAAGCTGAAAAGGAAAAGGAAGACTTTGAGGCAGGCTTAAATGTGCACAGAACTCATACTATTGTAGAATAAATCACTTTGATCTTCAAATTGATATGTGTCTGTAAAGGTCAATGGGGCCACTGAGGGCTACATAATAAAGGATTAGGCATCAATTCAAGGATCCATATAGTCCTTGTATACTGTTGCTATTGTAGCAAGTTAATACTCTGGGAGGCATATTAACACTTTTGGGCCACATGGGTGTTATTAACTAAATTATGTTAAAATATAACAAATTGTACTCAAGTGACCTGAAAGCATTAATGCCAAATAAGTCTCTGTTGCTTAGCATTTTAAAGAATAATTCATATATTAGAATTGGCATAATTCACTTGAGTTATATAAGCTGTCACACAGTTCAAAGTTACAATAGTGGTTAGTAAATGAGTTTTACTTTGATTATAATGAGCAGTTTTTAACTCTGCTTTTATGTGGCTTCTGTACCATTTTTGAAAATACGTTTGTTGAAAATGTTATACTTGATTAAATTCAAATAATTCTTTTTATTTCACCTGCTAATATCTCTTTTCAGTCATTACTGAGTTTTGAAAGCAGAGAGGTTTTCCTTTTTTCATGTAGTCTGGGCCAGATTTGGGATCGGGAGTTGATAAGCATATAAAAGAATAATTATAATGCCTTAAGTGTCAGAATGACACATACAAAAGATACTAGATCATCACAAATAAATATTGTGTAAAAAAGCCTAGAAGTCTTGTAGAAGGATTTCAAAGAAAAGCAATAACATTATCTGAATTGTGAAGGACATAGAGAAGAAAGAGGAGTGTTGAAGGTAGAGGAAAGTGCCTGTTAAGACATGAAGGGGACAGATTGGAAGGCCTCCACATTTTTTCAAGTGCCCATTATATTTCAATTATTTTGGTAGGTGTTTTTATTTACATTATTGAATTTCCATAGTATTTTAGTAAAGTGCCTTTGGAGATCTGCCAAAAATAATTGTGTAGATTGAGAATTGTAAGAGCATCTATTGAATATCTGAAATGAGCTGATCTGCTTCATATACCTTATCTAGTTCTTACAAGAAATTTATCAGATAAATTTTATTATCCTCATTAAGCAGATAAAGAAACATATGCAGCAAGAAGGTAAATATTAATAGCTTTACTTAGGATAAAAATTTAAGGTGCTAAACACTTTTTTGCAAAGTCTTTTTTTTTCCAGTGTACCATAATTAAAAATAGATTGTTTTTTCACTTAAAACATAAAATATAATTGGCCTACATATTGTGTTAATTTTAGGTGTGCAACATATTGATTTAATGTATTTATATCTTATTGCAAAATGGTTACCACAATGAACTTAGTTAATATCCATCATATATCAGAGTCTTAACATTTGAAATACTGCAAACCTTGAGTCAGATCCTAGCATTTACCCTTTACATGTAAGAAAGGTAACTAAAAATAGTTAAATGATCAAACCTCTATGATGCTATGCGTATACTGTTAAAGCTCATTTTCTCTCTACAAGCCAGTATCTTTTGGACTTCTACTCAAGTTTTATTGCACATTTTAAGTAATCATTTTCCTCACTGGTTAGGGCCCTTGATAGAGAATACTTTTTTGGATCAGTATTCCAAAAGGATCAATGTTCCGTTTCATGGATCAATATTCCTTATTTGGTGTGGTACTTATGGTTGGGCTCATCTCGCTATAGATCTTAACCTATTTTAACATCTACTCTAGAAGTCACCCCAAAGTTTTATTTTCCTCTTAAAAAGTAACTTCCTTAGCCTCTTTGATTTTCTTTTCACTTCCATCATGAGCATTAGCACTTGGTGGTCTTTTCATGTCCATTTTTCACAAAGAAGCAAGGTTTTTATCACCTTGCTAACATTACTGCAGCCATGAGGAGAGGAAAAAAAAATATCCAACAACATTGTTAGAGCTGAGTGATTTTTCTTTATCACATATGAACCTTTAAATTCATCCTTCAGCAAACTCACAAATTGCTAAATGTTCTGAAATTTCAAGGTCAATCTAGAATTGTTGAGCATTTTAACACTGAAATTTAGAATTATATATATTTATATTCATACATTAGAATACTACTTATATCAAAATATGCATGTTAATATATTTTATTAATTTATCTGATACACTGAATGTTTAGCTAACATTCCTTTTTAAAAAGACCAGGAATTACTGAGTGTACTGAGTATGACAACATACATTCCCCAAACTCTTAATGTAGGAAAAGATGAAGTAAGTGCTCATTTAAATTATTTTTCTCTGATGTCTTCCTTAGCTCCCAATAATACATGTGATGAAAATGCTTTCATGTGCCATAATAAAGTGTGCATTCCCAAGCAATTTGTTTGTGACCACGATGATGACTGTGGAGATGGTTCTGATGAGTCATTGCAGTGTGGTAAGTATATATGAACTCTTCATGGACAAGATTCTCAGGCTGAATACCAGTCTTTAACAAAAACAAATAAATGCATTTCTTAATGTCACTAAGGACATGCAAATTTGGTAATATAGACCTACTGCATATAGCCTCTTTAAACTCTACCAAAATTACACATGTATTTGAAAATTTTACCTATGGTTGTAGTGTTCTTACAAGAACCATACTGGAAAATGTTTATAAAAACATCTTTCAATTTCAGAACTTTGTGAAGTATCTTGTACTTTAAAAACAATATATGGCTGGCTAGTTCAGTCTTATAGCCAAATAAAATATTTTAGTGAGAAAAAAAGAATACAATTCACATAGCTACCAGAAAATATACATATTTAACATTTTTCTTTTATCTGTTTGCATATGTTTATATTTGTTAAAATTAATATTGTTATTTTGAAATTTATCTTGTCACATATATTTATCTAATTATCATGTGTTTATAATGTGTATATGAACACATATATAACTTCTGTGATAAAATTAGTATATTAAAAATTTCCAGGTGAAATTGAAATGTTATGTAAACCTAGTACTTTTGTAAAATATTTAAATGTATGCATGAATAAATACAAAACGAAAATCCATGGAATAAATCCACATATACCTATGAAAGGCAATAATTTAGTTTCCTTCCTATGTCCTGCTTATCCAATAGCTATAACCTTGGCTTTTGATATAAACTTCCTTGAGACCAGTGGATATCAGTTTTTATATCAATTCACCATTAAGTCATGGATTCAATGTGATATTTTAAAAGCTAACTCGTAACTGAAGATGTAAATCTGATGCTAGAGTTATATCTGATTGAATATATTTCTCAGCTAGACATTATGCTTGGTTCATATGGAAATGAATGAGACAGAAATCTCACTAGAAAAAAAAATTATAGATGAACAGGAAAATCAGGAGTACAATATAGAACAATAACATTCATAGTCATATGGGAATAATAACAATCACAATACACAAAGTCAGAGATGAGAAAATAATTTTGGGGGCAGTAAAGAACAGAGACAGGGAGTGTTACTCAGTGGAAATCATATTTAGATGCTACAGAACATGACATAGTGGTTAAAAATATGGACCCTAGAGCCAAATGGCCTGGGTCCAATCCTGATTCTGCCAGTTACTAACTGTGTGACCTTGGAAAAATGACTTTTATCTCCCTGCACTTCAATTTCTTTATCTGCAGAAATATATATAGTAACATTATTTAGTTCTTAGGACCATTAAGAGAATTAAATCATTAATATTTGTAAAGTACATAAAACAGTTCCAAACACAGTAAATCCTATATATCTTTACAAAAACTATAAATTGACATGGTTGTGGAATAGCAATTAGTCTTTGGTGAGGTCAGTTGGCGTTAGAAGTTTTAGATTCTAAAAAGTCTCAAATACAATGTTAAAGAATTTGTATTTAATTATTTTGCCTCACTTGGCAAGCACACATTTTAAAAACAGGGGAATGTCACAGTTAAATTTGAACTTTAGAACCATCCTTTTCAGCAGAGTGGATGAAACAGTGCTATGAGGGAGAGGTACCATAAAGAGTTATGATAATTAGCACTGTGATTTTGAACTAAGGCAGAAATGATGGAATGGAAAATGGAGAATTGGGTCAGAATTCATTTACAGTTACAGATGGAGGGTAAAGTACAATTTCTATCTTGGATGACTAGGAGGATGGCATTGATATTAATGAGTTTTAGAATGAAGTTAGGAGGCAGTTTTGCTGATGCAGGAGAAGAAGGATGTATCAAATAATTAATTTTGGACATTTTGAATATGCAGTGTTACTCAGATAATCACATGAAGCTATACAGTGAGTACTTGAAATTTTACTTCTAGATTATGATCAGGACAAATAATATTACCCTAGTGACCATCAACATAAGGGTGATATTCAAAAATACGACAAAGAATGAGAATACCCATCATTGTAGAAACGAAAAGGGGAAAACCCTAGACTGAAGGTTGAAATAAGGGCTTCTTCTCTAACAATTTAGGGTATAACAGGAGAAAACTTCATACAGAAAGAGGGGGGAAAGGAAATAGCAAAAGCAAAATTAGAAGTCTGAGAGAGTGTATTATGAATATTAAGTCAGAAAACTATTTCCAAGGTAGAACAGACAATACCTTTAAGCACTGCAGAAAGATGAAGCAGATAGGAGCCAGAGACACATAAATTTACCAACTATCACTTGAAATCTATTAGCTCTAAGAGGAATTTCAGAGTGTAGAAGTTGCAGAAATGAGACATTAATAATGAAAGTTGAACTGGAGATAAGTAAGTGAAAGTAAGATTGAGTAGGGACTGGACTGAGCAGGGAAGAAGGGTCATTGTTGTTGAGAGTTGTATAAATAGATTTTTATTATTATTGGACTGGAAGACACTTGAACATAGGTATTGCATGAAGAAGAGCAAGTGAAGGAGAAGGAGGAAAGAAATACTAGAGAATCAGAGGGTTTTTTAGAACTATCTAGTTTTGCCATGCAGTATAATAAACATTTTAAGTAAATAATTATTATTGAATCATTTTTTTTCTGTTGAAATTTTATTTTTAAGCCATAAAAATCTTATTTTCTCACTTCAGAAGTAAAATGTTTGCCCACATTTACCAGAAAGTTTGCAAAAGAAATGACTTTTTTTTAATTGCTTACAAACTCAGGAAGAAATCAAATCTGAAGCTTCATAATATTTAAAATCAAATGAGTTTTACTTATAAACAGACATAGATATGAACATTAACAACTGATGGATTGATACTATGATTTGAGTAAAGCCTTTTAATGCCTCTAACAATCAATATGTAGGATAATTACAATAGTTTTCTGCTTATTACTCTATGAATTGGCTTTTAATTTTCTCATTTTAACAATTTCTTTACACTTTCAGGGCTTCTTCCCAAACATAAACATGACATTATAGCTTCTGAAAATTATCATTATAATCCAGAGTCAGTTCATCCATATGTTCTAGTATTCTACCTAACCAAGTTCAGTCTTGAAAATAATTTATAATAGCTTTGATTTTGTTTTCCATTCTAAGGAAAATCTTTAGGGTATAGACAATAAGTAAACAGAGATTATATACTCATTATAAATTTTGTTATGTGTGTGTATATATGTGTATATATGTGTGTATATATATATATATATATACACACCCATGTTGCATATGTATTTTGTTATGTGTGTGTGTATATATATATATATATATACATTTTGTTAGCAATATGTATTTTTTTCCCTTAGGTCAAAACAAAATAGGAGTGCCTTGTTTCCAGCTCTTTTTCTGGTCTTTAATCCTATTTTTCCAACCACAAATATCTCTTGCAATTATTACAACTGCCCTATAAAGAAAAAGGAAATATCTCCCATAAGATGCCTGGGTAACACATGGTTAATTTGGTTCAGTGCACATTATGAATGAAGTTTTAATAAATATCTGTTATGTGAAGTAAAATGTTTCTTTGCCTGCAGGGTACCGACAATGCAATGCAGAAGAGTTTAGCTGTGCTGATGGGCGATGTCTCTTAAATACTCAGTGGCAGTGTGATGGAGATTTTGACTGTACAGACCATTCTGATGAGGCACCTATAAACCCAAAGTGTAAAAGTGCAGGTACAGAATGTGTACAATACTATGCTTATTCCAAAATTGATTTTTTAAGGCAATACTGTGACTCATTTTTAGGTTCATGAGGTATTCACTGAGAGAAAATGCAATTAATTATGTGATACTTCTACTGACACAATGCAATAGAAGCATCCTGGTAATCCACCTTGTTTTGGAGTTAGTTTTAGAAATGTGAGTCTGTGCCACAGATATGCATCCATCATCCTGTTGCTTTAAAAAAGTCATTTTTCTTAATACATTATTTAATGTGAAGATAATTTCCATGTATGGACCTATTTGGTTACTTTCCATGTATGGACCTTTTAAATAGAACATTTAATCAAAAAGGTTGAGATTTACTGAGATAAAGTCAGTATTATTCAAACTTAGGCAAAATGAAATAAATTGCATATCATTTGAACAGAAAATAGATATGTAGCCAAACTTGGTCTATTTTTCACTTTACCATTCCAAAGATTGAATACCTAGTTATAAATTTTAGAATAAACCCAATTACTTTTTTTTCTCACATAGTTTACATGTTAATAGGCATTCTTGTATCATGTATTATAATGAGTAATGTTTAAATCATCAGGTTTTGAATAGCTGCAAAACCTGAACTCCTTTCCATAGCTATATTTGAAACAACTATTATTCACCACAAGCGTCTTTTTATGCCCAGATTTTAAAATGTCAATGTTATATTTCCAGGAAAAAAAAAGGAATTTAGGAATATCTACCTATTCCAGACTCTTAATTTTCAGTGAAATGCAATTTCTCAGAGACCTATGACTTGAGGAAAATGTCAAGCTATCATTACACTTTTGAACTCATTCTTCACAATATAAATTAAGACAGAAATACTCCATTAATTTTGCTATTGATGCTTATTTTGATTGCTAATTTTCAATATAAAGCTATATTTGCAGTGTTTTGAACATGAAACTGTTTGCCCTTGATTTTCTTTGTATATACAATATTACACTGAATATAAAGCACTTTATATATACCTATATTTACTATAATTTTTGTCTAACAAGTTATCATATTTGTGAATGTTTTCAGCAATTGCAGTATAAAACAATGGCATGCCCTTTATGTTCCATTTGTTTTATTTTCTTTTTCCAGAACAGTCATGCAACAGTTCATTTTTTATGTGCAAAAATGGCAGGTGCATTCCCAGTGGAGCTCTTTGTGACAATAAGGATGACTGTGGTGATGGCTCAGATGAGAGGAATTGCCATATAAATGAGTGTTTGAGTAAGAAGGTCAGTGGATGTTCTCAAGATTGTCAGGACCTTCCTGTCAGTTATAAGGTAGGTACTCATCAAAAATAGAAAATCATGTGATAGGTTAGAATTTGAGATAATAAAAATTATTTAATTCAATATAGCTGTAAGACTGCAAGTGATTAGATTATTGTGAGTTAAAAGTATTTAAATGGAGAGTTTCTATACAAGTGAACCATAATAATAGTGTGGTATATAAATAGAATATAATCATGAAGACAAAAAATTCAAAGTGTTCAGCTTTCTAAATAAATAGTAATCATAAAGAAAAAAATGTAAGTATAGAAAGGTCAGTGTTTGAGAAAGATACTGCTGTTAATAGCTGGGTAAATATGCATACTGCTCTCTGAAATTCCTATTTCTTCCCTCATTTTCCCTCTCATACATCTTTGAAGTAGAATGGGCTGATCATTTATATTTTATCACAACACAGGAGAATGCAATATTTTTTTCAAATAAACAGGAAGAAAAAAACAGAGTACATGAATTATTAGGACTGAGTGCAGGTACACTAAAAGATAAATCATGTCTAATATCCTAATTGCTTTTTGTTGGTACCACTTTCCTGAAGAAGGTGATTCACTGACAAATTGACTGACAGAAATAGCTTTAGAAAACATCTCTATTTTAGTATGTTGAAATGGAGGATGCATACAAACTAAATCTTTAAGTGGTATTTTAGGTTAAAATCAATTACGTAAATATGGGAAAACCTCAGTAAAAGCAATTCAGTTGGAAATTAGTGATTTTAACTGGACAATAGCTCTGTATGAATCAGCAAAAGAACATGGCTTCAGTGAAACACAGAGGCCACCTAATCTAGTTAGGAGTAGTACAGATATCAGTAGAATTTTGTTCTACTGAATTCTGTGATGATCAGGACATACCTGGGGTACTATGCACATCTAGGGACATGACACTTTAAGAGGAATTTTGACAAATTTTACTGTATCCACATTTGTGCATCCAGTGGCATCAGGGGTCTGGAAAACACACCTTTGGAAGAAATTGCACCAAGAGCAAAATGGCTATTCAGCTGTATTTAAATATATGAAATTCTACCCTGCTGTATTCAAAACGGATATCCAACAAGAACCTATTATATAGCACCTAGAACTCTGCTCAATGTCACCTGCCAGCCTGGATGGGAGGAGAGGTTTGAGGGAGAAGGGATACATGTATATGTATGGCTGAGTCCCTTTGCCATTCACCTGAAAGTATCACAACATTGTTAATTGGCTATACTCTTACACAAAATAAAAATTTTAAAGTTTGAAAAATAATTTTGAAAGAGTCAAATAAATAAAAATGGCATTAATAAATACATAAATATATGAAGTACTAGAATAGGGAGCATATCTTGTCTGAGTTGTTTCAAAGGTTGGAATTAGGAGTTGGGAAACAGAGTCTGTTCAATATAAGGAAGATGTTTTGAACATCAGAACTCTTTATATTGGAAGGAGTTGTCACCTTTCTTATGTCTAAGTGTTTCATCTGGGCCTAAGTGACTTTCTTTAAAAGATGCGAGAA
This sequence comes from Bos indicus x Bos taurus, assembly GCF_003369695.1. Taxonomy (NCBI): domain Eukaryota; kingdom Metazoa; phylum Chordata; class Mammalia; order Artiodactyla; family Bovidae; genus Bos; species Bos indicus x Bos taurus. The sequence continues at coordinate 56,378,276 of NC_040077.1, forward strand.
AAAAAAAAAGTATATTACAAAGATGCTTGGGCTTTTAACTGCCAGCCTTGACATTCTATGACAGTCAGTTCTATCTAATGGTAAATTCAGCCAAACAACCATTCTGTCATTTATAATATCTGAATTTCTGTTATTATGACTAACTTAATTAACTACTTTGGTCACTGTATATGGATATAACCTAAAAAGTATAATAATCATTTCCCCTGTGTTAAAATAGAGATGAAAAGTAAAATACTAAGAAAGTTATGTTTATTTTTAAAGTTTTTAGACCCAATACTGTATTAAGAAGAATTATTTCAAATTGTAAGACTTACACAACTGAAGCAACTAACCACCCATGCATGTAAGACTTAAAACACAAATGCACAGACTCATCACACTATACTGTAGGTAGAAGGAAGCAAGACAGATGAGCCAGGACAGCTCCTAATGAGCTGAGTAGGTACCAGATAATTAATTTTGGTAGTACATATTTTGAAACCTGATGAAGCAGAAAAAATATTATTGGTGATTTATGTTTCAATGCAGAAATATTTCCCCCCAAATCAGGAAATGTGTTATAAAATTATAAGAGGCAATGGCTATAATTTTGTCATGTTATAAATAATAATCCATTTCTATCATATATTATGTATATCCATTCACTCATCTATTTAAATGCCTAAACTTAAATTTCAAAGTAGATTTATTTGTTTTTAATCTATCATAACAATATTGTGATAAAATTAAAAATAGAATATGAAATGGTCACCCTTTGACATAACATTAAAAGTAAGGATTAGTATTTTTTAATGGCTACATGTAAAGAGTGCTGACTTCTTAAAGATTCCATATGTGGAAAACTACTTTTGGTAGAAATAGTTCTTACCCAGAAAATCATGTTAAATTACACTATTTTAATTACTTTATAAGATTCCTCACACTGAAATAATTGTTTATTGATACCTTTAAAATATCAGTATTTTCTGTTTGACTTCTCTGGAGTCATAGAATGAAGTGAGAATCTGAGTTAAAATAGACATACTAATTATTTTAAAAGTCAGTATATATAATACCTGATAAAATTGCTATGTATATGCTCTCTAATATAAACACATGTCAAAACTAATGTAATGGATAAAATAAAACATCTACTGAGGGAAGCAAAACCAGTTAAAAAATGAGAGGTAGGAGGGAGGTTCAAGAGGGAGGGCCATATATATGGTTATGATTCATCCATGTTGATGTATGGCAGAAACCAACACAATATCATAATTATCTTTCAATTTAAAATAAATAGATTAATAAAAAATGAAAATAACTGAGAATAATGAATAAGAAACTTAAATATTCAAAGAAAATATTTTATATATTGTGTTATATATATGTATATACATGCATATATATATATAATATTTATGGTATATCCTGGAAAAGGGAATGGCTACCCACTCCAGTATTCTTGCCTAAAGAATCCCATGAGCAAAAAGGTATGGTGGGCTAAAGTCCATGAGTCACAAAGAGTCAGACACAACTGAGCAACTAAGAATAATCACACTTTTATGTTATATATGAAAATTTAATATGTATCTGTTATATGTTATATTTCTGAATATTAATTTATAGGAGATTGAACAAAAATCTTAATTACAAAATAATTCTCTATTTTGGAGAAAAAATGTTAGCTGATGGATTTCTCTTTTTTCAGAGAATGGGGAAAACTCTACAGTAAACTATTTCTCTTTACAGTATCAGCAAAACAAGACAAATCCTACTGCAAATTATCCAATAAAATGAAAATTGCTTATAAAAGCAAAATTTATACCTTCTGGACTGTGAATAACTTGCACATTTGCTGTAAAACAAATAACAATCGATCCAACTATTCAAAAGGGAATAATAACACTTAACTAAAAAAGCAAGAATCTTATTTTGATGGAAGGGTAACTTACCATGAGAAAATAAATGTACTTTAGGGAGATAAATGAATTTTAATGTATACAAGATAATCAATATTTTCAAATATCACTTAAAAATCTGCAAAGAAATTTTTCTGAATGTTATAGGAAAACTTTGGACAGCTATATTTGTTTCTAGTAATATGTTTCTCTAAAAAATTAATATAAATAAAACAATCAGAAATAGTTCTTAATTATGAGGAATATTAACTTGACATTGAATATATGTCTCACTTTCATAAAGACTATATTTTTAAATGAAAGTGAAACATTTTGAAACCATTCTTTTTTAACTAAATATAGATGAATCTTTCATCTTTTATCTTTGTGGACAAAAATGATTATTATTAATTTTTCATTCAATTTATGAAAGTTATGTTAGTAGGATTTCTCTTAAATGCCTTTTAATTATTTGGGGGTAAAAATGATTTTGGTAAAACAAGGTTAATGGACCTTTAGAGAAAAGCACTGAAACACGTATATTATCATATGTGAAACAGATCACCAGTCCAGTTTCCGATGCATGAGACAGGGTTCTCAGGGCTGGTGCACTGGGATGACCCTGAAGGATGGGATGGGGAGGGAGTTGGGAGAGGGGTTCAGGATGGGGAACACATGTACACCCATGGCTGATTCATGTCAGTGTATGGCAAAAACCACAACAATGTTGTAAAGTAATTAGCCTCCAATTAAAATAAATAATTTAAAAAAATCTCTTTCACACTTAAAAAAACTTGCTGTTAAATATAGTTTAATTTGTTTATAGAAATGCCCACCCATTACACTTGATAACTTTTACAAATTTTACCTTCAAGAAATTAATTTTCCATAAATATGTTTTTATCAAACCAGCTAGTTAGTGTGGTAGTTTTATAACCTGACATTAGCCATTCAAAGTAGTTTCCCCAAACCCTGTTAGAATCGGGACACTTATTTGTTTCTTTATACAATACTCTTTTGAGAGGAATGTAATGCATTCTATAACACGTCCTTTCACTTTTCCTTAAGTGCCCCTTGAATTCAGCTCTATCCTGTGTCTGCCTATGTGTCTTCTGGCTTCCATATGATCACATGATCTAATTTTCAATTGTTTCAGTGATATCTTTTTGCAGCCTGTCAATTGCCTTTTGAAAATTTTGTTGTTGTTGTTGTTTTTTAATTTTATTTTATTTTTAAACTTTACAATATTGTGTTAGTTCTGCCAAATATCGAAATGAATCCGCCACAGGTATACATGTGTTCCCCATACTGAACCCTCCTCCCTCCTCCCTCCCCATACTCTCCCTCTGGGTCGTCCCAGTGCACCAGCCCCAAGCATCCAGTATCATGCTTCGAACCTGGACTGGCGACTCGTTTCATACATGATATTATACATGCTTCAATGCCATTCTCCCAAATCTTCCCACCCTCTCCCTCTCCCATAGAGTCCATAAGACATTGTGTAAAATATACAACTTAGAATTTACCATTTTAACTATTTGTAATTATATTTCAGTGACATTTAGCATCTCTCTCTCACACACACAGTCTCTTTTGTATTTTGGACATAGCATAAGCACCAATTCCCCTGACTTCCTTATCTGGTGGTAGGATGAGTCTTCTCAAGGAAAGTAATACTGTCAAAAGCTATGATCTGATGAGGAGAATTTGGGAAATTATGTTGTGGCTTTTGCTTTGATTTGCTGGCTTGCTAATGGATTCTGGAGATTACAAAATAAATCCTCTGTAATGGTTTAGAATTATTAGATAAATATTGGTATAAATATTGAAGATAAAAGTGCCAAGGAAGTAAAGAGATTCATTTTTATGTAAAAGGACTTGGAAACATTATTCATTTATCTTTTGAGCACTTTCAGGTGAAGCTAATGGTCCTTCTCCACACAATGAACACCATTTTTTGTACTTCGAAATTCTACCCTTCAATTATTTGTTTGATGATTATTTAATAATAAGCACACATGTCTCTCTCTAATATTTTGCAAATAGATACATAGGTTCAAATGTTTGTAATGAATACTAGCTTTTCTTAACAATTTAGAGTTCCGACTTCATGTTCCTATTCGGTACTCACAGGTTCCTTTATTCAAAGGCTATATAGGATAGTCTTAAGGTTAATATGATCATAATCGTATGACCAATTATAAGTTCATTTTGTGTAATTATAATTCCCATATGCTACCTGGCAGGTGCTGAATATACAACTGAAAGACCAATCATAACCCCTCATTATTTTCAGGAATGCAAAGACGTACATTGCATGACATTGTACTGAGAACTGATATGCCAGTTAGTAAGTATCACATAAGAGGGTTGTATAGAACATGATAGAGAGACCAAGAAAAAATATCTGATGATGCACATTGATTTAATTTTAGTGGAGAGACTGTTAATTTTATTATTTCTCCAGGCAACAACATGTTTGATAAAGGAATCAGACCCTGCCAATAGATAGTAAATAAGCCTTAATATTTGTTAAAAATTACAGCAAGAGCAAGCTCTCCAACTGGCTTTATCTACACAATTTCATCCTTGTGCATCTAGGTTTCTCATGGGTTAACTGATAATAGTGTCTACATCATAGATTTCTGTAAGACTCTAATGAAATTAAACATATGTGACAGTATTAGTAACCTTTAGAGCTCCATATAATGCTTAATCCTTATGGTTGTTAAAACAGCCTTCTAAAAATTCAATATAATGCAAAAAAAGAAAAAGAAACAGGAATTTGATGATTTAGTTTTTCCTTGCCATTCTCTAGCCACCATGGCTTGCTGATTAACGCCAGTTAACTTTTGTAATCTTGTCAACCTCAGAAGGTCAAATGAAGATATTAGGGAGAATGCTTTTTAAACATAAGCTGTACACCATATATGTAATTCTGATTAATGTTTAATTGCTGCAGGATAGAAAAACTTGGCATTGTCTATTCTTCAATGATTTTCTTGCTTGAATCATGCTAAATGGACATCCAATAGGAAGAGACAATGACAATGGTATAAATTGATTATGCTCATTTTTCATTCTCCAGTGCAAATGCTGGCCTGGATTTCAACTGAAGGATGATGGTAAAACATGTGTAGACATTGACGAATGCTCTTTGGGCTTTCCGTGTAGCCAGCAATGCATCAATACATATGGAACCTACAAGTGCCTCTGTACAGATGGATATGAAATACAACCTGCTAATCCAAATGGCTGCAAGTCACTCTCAGGTATTGAATTGAACTTGTCCACTGATCCAGCCCCAGTTATACGTATGAATCCTCGATTGCATAGCTATTCTTATGGAATTCATTCCTCCTTGATGTTGCTAATAAGTCAAAATTCTCCTCTACTTACCTTGATTGAGAATCCATCGCTCTGATTTTGTGTGTTGTCCACACACTGCTTGGTTTGTAATACCATTACAGTTTGGTCTTGTGAATTATTAAGTGTTTTGTAGATTGTGAGAACAAGTAAAAAACTAGCACTGCTTTCTGCTGTATAACAAGCTCTTGGGAGCAGGTTTGGCCAAAACTATTAAAGAACCTGTTGTGACAGTGTCCTAATAATTTTTTTTCTTCTCCCTATACCACACACCTTCATATATGTGTGCCAAGGAGAAAACACGTAAATAAGAATAATAATAACAGTTATAATGATGAAAACAGTAGAAATAAGTCATCCATGTAAGACTATGTGAATTCTTCCCATGATTAGACAAGTATTATTAAACTTATGTTTATTTCCGGTAGTGTGTTAAACTTAGTAAGGCTGAAAATTCAATAAAACATGTCCTATAACTTAAAACAAATTATGATTCATCAGGGGATAAAACCATGCTCATTAAAATGATGCAAAATAGTATATAATAATAACCTAAAAAGGGCAAAAAATGGTGTTAACTTGTCTCTATTCCTCTTGTTTTGATAATGAGTATAATGAATCAAATAGCATTGCCAGTTTCTCATATACATTTATGTTGATGACATTTAAAGCAATAGATGTTTTCTCATCCACTTTTATCAAATAAATAACAGGATAGAAATTAAAATGTTAAGTTTTTAACTGATTACAATTTTGCACACATGGAGAAAACAATAACTCCTTTAAATTTTTCATTCCACTCTTACTTATTCTTGGAGTATTCACCTCTGAAGCAATTTGCATATTATTTGAAGCCCATTGTTTTATTTGCCAGGATACCATTTTTTAATTTTTTTTTTGCCAGCTCACTGCTTACTATATTATCATTTACTGTATTATTACTACAGTAGTATTATTAATAGTTAACATTTCCATCACTTCACATAATTACCATTTCTTTTTTGTGGTTAAAACATTTGGGATCTTAGCAAATTTCAAGTCTTCAGTTCAGTTCAATCGCTCAGTCATGTCTGACTCTTTGCGACCCCATGAATCGCAGCACACCAGGCCTCCCTGTCCATCACTAACTCCCAGAGTTTACTCAAACTCATGTCCATCGAGTCAGTGATGCCATCCAGCCATCTCATCCTCTGTCGTCCCCTTCTCCTCCTGCCTCCAATCTCTCCCAGCATCAGTCTTTTCCAATGAGTCAACTTCGCATGAGGTGGCCAAAGTATTGGAGTTTCAGTTCAGCATCAGTCCTTCCAGTGAACACCCAGGACTGATCTCCTTTAGGATGGACTGGTTGGATCTCCTTGCAGTCCAAGGGACTCTTAAGACTCTTCTCCAACACCACAGTTCAAAAGCATCAATTCTTCGGCACTCAGCTTTCTTCACAGTCCAACTCTCACATCCATACATGACCACTGGAAAAACCATAGCCTTGACTAGACGGACCTTTGTTGGCAAAGTAATGTCTCTGCTTTTGAATATACTATCTAGGTTGGTCATAACTTTTCTTCCAAGGAGTAAGCATCAATTTCATGGCTGCAATCACCATCTGCAGTGATTTTGGAGCCCAAAAAAATAAAGTCTGACACTGTTTCCACTGTTTCCCCATCTATTTCCCATGAAGTGATGGGACCAGATACCATGATCTTCGTTTTCTGAGTGTTGAGCTTTAAGCCAACTTTTTCACTCTCCTCTTTCACTTTCATCAAGAGGCTTTTTAGTTCCTCTTCACTTTCTGCCATAAAGTCCTCATAAAATTAAAGTGATTACCTTTTTCATTGTTTTTTCTAATATATGCTGATATTAAATTTGCTCACCAGGGACTAAGTATATAAAGCATTTTAGAAACAAAGATGTTTAAAATGAGTTTTATCTTTATATATACGAATCATGGTTAGATTATTCTTATTGTATTTCCTAGATTCTAGAACAAATAAGATATTAAAGCATGTTGAACAAATAAGAAGGATATAGACTCCTACTTAAAAGAAGCCCCCAGGCACATGGAAAAAGTTCATATAGGCAGTGAAACTCTTGGAAGTTATTCTGAGAGCATAAGCCAGTTATATGGTTATCAGGAAGGAATTTTCAGATTTATTCTGACCTAGAGAATTCCATTTGGACTATGTAATCCATGGGGTCTCAAAGAGTCGGATGCGACTGAGTGACTTTCACTTTTCAGTAGTAGGAATGTTTAGCTGTACTACAGATTTCTAAGGTGAAGATTATACTTCTCAGAATTTCATTTAAAAATAAGATTTTGTCCCCCTCCATCACCCCTTTCCCCCAGTAACCATAGGTTTGTTTTCTACATTTGTGCCTCTACTTCTGTTTTGTCACTAAGTTCATTTGTATCATATGAGAAATTAGGTTTGACATATACACTACTATATGCTACTACAAGAAAAAAACAGATAACTAATAAGGACCTACTGTACAGCACAGGAAGCTCTACTCAATATTCTGTATTGACCTATATAGGAAAAGAATCTTTTAAAGAATGGATATATGTATATGTATGTGTGTGTGTATATGTATATATATATATATATATATATATATATATATATATAACTGATTCACTTTGCTGTATACCTGAAACTAAGACAACATTGTAAATCAACTGTATTCCAATTTAAAAAGAATGACAAAAAGCAAGATTTTAGCAGTATTTTCCACTAATTTCAAATAAATTAGATAATTTAATATTCAAGAAACTTGAGGGAAAGAGAGGGATTTGGAATTGTCTAGATTTTCTGTACTGCACAGGTATCTGCTTTCTTTTCATAGTATTATCAACAGAGGTGCTCAGTATGAATTTTTTAACCATTAATTTACAGAGGGCACTGCATTTGAAGTTGCACTGCTAGAGTAACTAAACTGAAACTAAGCCAAGTTGAAAACCAAAACTACTAAAAGTCTAACATGTTTTTTGTCTTGGTATTTAGATGAAGAGCCTTTTCTAATTCTTGCTGATCATCATGAGATAAGGAAAATTAGCACCGATGGCTCCAACTACACACTTTTAAAACAGGTATGACATTTCCATGATAATCTGCTAATATTTAATATGGTCACTCCAGATATAGTTAGAGCTGTAGCAATACCTCATAATCAGAACTTTTGAAGCATGTATGCCTATAAGATTACCATAAACTTTGTTTTGTTTGAATTGTCCGAGTCTTCCAACTTGTAATATCACACCATATCAAGGAAAGTATAAGATGCAAAATATAATTAATGCAAGGAAAAAACTATCTTAAAATATCTAAAATACTGTCTTAAGAATAGCTAGAGAAGGTGTAAAATTCTTTTTTAAGATATTTTGTGCATTAACCAAGTTGCCCCCCACCCCATCCATGAGATTTAAAAATAAACATCTTTTCCAGAACTTTAAGTTTCTGTTCATAGAACTAAGGACTAACATGGGACTGATGATTCCTAGCCTTTAAAATTTGGAATTAGCAAAGGAGTAAAAGTATGACTGTAATCCAGTTGTGGTTTAAAGGTTATGAGAAGCATATATTTAGCCTTACCGTGGTCATCCCTCAACCCATCTACTTCGAGAATCTGAACTGCTAATCTGTTGTGATGCTTAAGTTCCATTGTCAGTGTTTATACGTACTATTTGGGATGAAAAGGAATGATTTTCACTTATGACAGAATAGAAATGTTAATTGCTTACCTCAACCTTTTTGTTTTTCCCTCTCAATCTACAGTGAAAATAACATAAAATCAAATCACTGAACTAGACTGGTTATTACATGGGCTAGAGAAATCATAGTTAATTTTAGCCTATCTTTAATTGTCAGGAAAAGTAGCTTCTTTGGAATGATTGGGCTTGTATCTGTCCTGCTGCAAGCTTGTCTTTGCCCCAAAATGTGCAGTAGTGACACGATTATGTGATAGCACTGTCTAGAACAAGTGTGCCCAAAATAAGGATGTTTCATGTTCTCATAGTATGTTTATGCCTGCATGAGGCATTAGATGATAAAGGTCATCCATGTATGGATTTTTCAACAACATAAAGAATGCTTAACTAAATATATTTTTTTCACTCTCTCATGGGTACCTCCATTCCTATTGTTAGAGTTTCATCCATACTGCTTAGGAATTTAGTCTTACTTTAAGTGCAAATATTTGTTAGCAAGTGTGATGTTGGCTATTCCAAAAAGAGTTTGATTTGCCAGCTTCTCTCTAAGTCACAGATTGAAAATGAAATTTTCACATGAAAATCCAGATTTCTGGCTATTCATGAAAAAATAGGACAGTGTAGCATTGCTGGGCTCACATCCCTGAACGGGCACAATCCCAGGTGGGTGGCAGCTGCCGCTTTGATATAAAACCCATGCTCTCAATTCACCAGTGTCCTCAAACTTTCTGTGTGCTTACATGTATACTTGTCTTATTCAGGAATGTATTTGAGGTTTAGACTCTTGCTCTTGAGTTTGGAGGATGCCACCAATATCCACAGTATTGCACTGCCTCTTGTCTCTAATTCTGCACCTTAAGAGATTGAGTAAAATATACAATATTTTTGTGTTTTTTATAAAAACTAAAATATATTTAAAATATAAGCATTAGATAACCATTTCTTTAAGAGACGAGTAATATCCATAGGTATTAAGTTTACATAACTGCTTTAAACTGGCATTGTTTTTATTTCCCCAATGTTTTCTACATTATTTAACTTACTTCTTCTGCACGCTCAATTGCTTCAGTTATGTCCCACTCTCTGTGACTCTATGAACTGGAGCCTGCCAGGCCCTCTGTCCATGGGACTCTCTAGGCAAGAATACTGGAGTGGGTGGCCATACCCTCCTCCAGGCGATCTTTCGAACCCAGGGATCAAACCCTCATCTCCTGCATTGTAGTTGGATTTTTTACCACTGAGCCACCATAACATTTTAAGCTTATATCAAGCTTAAAAAATATTGAAAATTATCTTTTTATCTTAAGAGTATATCCCCACACCCTCTGTAAGCATGTCTATACCTTAGAAGTTAGGTGTACAAACTATTGAATTTCTTGTGTTGTCTCTGGAATTGACATGTATCTTGTATTGACATGTTTATATTTTCTGTTTACAGTATTTTTGCTTGTTTTCAGCATTTCCTCTTTTTAGACTCTCTCTCAAAGGGAGAAAAGTTCTCTTTTTAGAATATTCTATTTATAAGCTTAGATGAAAACCACAAATTTAACTAATACAGTAAAAGTATTTATTGTCATCATGAAAGAACTGTAAAAGAGCTTCAGTGGCAGCTCCTTACTTTATTATCCAACCCTGTTACTTGAGACATTTCTGCTGCTATCTTTTTTTATATATATATTTTTTTATCTTTTTCATATTTTGGCTAATATATTATCAGAGATTGTTCTTAATGGATCAAAATGATTTTTTCTCTGTGCATTATCTATATCCATCTTGTACAACCAAACCATTTTAATGCACACATTCTTTTAGTGTTTAACTTACTGGTGATAAAATATTAGACTGTTGCCAACCAGAGATCAAATTCCCAACATCCGCTGGATCATCGAAAACGCAAGAGATTTCCAGCAAAATATCTATTTCTGCTTTATTGGCTATGCTAAAGTTTTGACTGCGTGGATCACAATAAACTGTGGAAAATTCTGAAAGAGATGGGAATACCAGACCACCTGACCTGCCTCTTGAGAAACCTGTATGCAGGTCAGGAAGCAACAGTTCGAACCAGACATGGAACAACAGACTGGTTCCAAATAGGAAAAGGAGTACATCAAGGCTGTATATTGTCACCCTGCTTATTTAACTTATATGCAGAGTACATCATGAGAAACGCTGGGCTGGAAGAAGCACAAGCTGGAATCAAGATTGCTGGAAGAAATATCAATAACCTCAGATATGCAGATGATACCACCCTTATGGCAGAAAATGAAGAACTAGAGCCTCTTGGTGAAAGTGAAAGAGGAGAGTGAAAAAGTTGGCTTAAAGCTCAACGTTCAGAAAACTAAGATCATGGCATCTGGTCCCATCACTTCATGGCAAATAGATGGGGAAACAGTGAAAACAGTGGCTGACTTTATTTTTGGGGGTGCCAAAATCACTGCAGATGGTGATTGTAGCCATGAAATTAAAAGACGCTTACTTCTTGGAAGGAAAGTTTGACCAACCCGACAGTATATTAAAAAGCAGAGACATTGCTTTGTCAACAAACGTCCGTCGAATCAAGGCTATGTTTTTTCCAGTAGTCATGTATGGGTGTTAGAGTTGGACTATAAAGAAAGCTGAGTGCTGAAGAATTGATGTTTTAGAACTTTGGCATTGGAGAAGACTCTTGAGAGTCCCTTGGATGGCAAGCAGATCCAACCAGTCCACCCTAAAGGAGATCAGTCCTGGGTGTTCACTGGAAGGACTAATGTTGAAGTTGAAGCTCCAATACTTTGGCCACCTTATCCAAAGAGCTGACTCTTTTGAAAAGACCCTGATGCTGGGAAAGATTGAGGGCAGGAGGAGAAGGGGACAACAGAGGACGAGATGGTTCGATGGCATCACCGACTCAATGGACATGAGTTTTGGTAGACTCAGGAGTTGGTGATGGACAGGGAGGCCTGGCGTGTTGCAGTTCATGGGATAGCAAAGAGTCGGACATGACTGAGTGACTGAACTGAACTGAACTGAATCACTAGTACTTAAGGCGGTATGAATTTCAGACAATTAGTGTAGTTTATGGAAATGAAGAGGGTATGAGGAAGATAAAGAAATCCATGCGGACCCTGGACACCTGTGTCTTTGGAGAGCATTTGTTAGTGGTGACCACTGAGGAAGGATGTAATGACCCAAGAAATTAAAAACAAGCTTTAAAGTTTTGACTGTGGATTGCTTGAAATATACCATTTTTGTTAGGAAATTTGTTTTTAACCACAATTTCATCATAGCATTATAGAAAGTTTCAAGGAGTTCTAGAGAGTAAAACCATTTTTTTTTCCTCAAAGATTTTTCTACATATGTAGACTGAAGTAGAAAATATCAGTAATTGGCTCTCTTCACTTGTTCCCAGTCAAAATAAATCAAAGGACAACATCCTTGCCTTAATTATTTGGAAATTTTGTGCATAGTTAATTAGGAAGAATAATTTACTATAATACCTTAAATTTTACTCTAATACCTTAATTTTATTGAATATAATAAAGAGAACAAGTTCTCTTTATTGTATTAGTAGCAATCTCATGAAGCTTTATAGCATAAAATTATAACAACTGGTAGAACATTTTTACCCTATATATTTTAAAATGCAGTTGTAGCTAAGATAGCTATAACTTAAATTCATACAACACATTTAAAAAATGTACATGGATTTTAGAAATGAAAATTAATCAAGTAGCTTTCCAATATGTCATCCAATTCAATTCTAGCAGTGCCTTTAATTCCAGTAAAATTGTATAAAGAAACAAAACATAATTTTCTAAATTAATCATCTTGAATCAAAGGGTACAAATCTTCAACCACAGAAATAAAAGAAGCAAGTAGGATTTTGATGAAACCAATTTTCAGCTCTGAAACCACGGGATGACTGTAGCTTTTTGACATTATTTTGACCATGCCCTTGACTGTTTTAATGTTCCTTGCATATGATTCTGCAAAAAGAGTTTTGCACTGTTTTCTGTAGAGATTAAAAATAAAGCTGTAGGAAAATAACTAGTTTGTCTTGATAGATATGTCAGAATTCTAAGCTTCAATACCTCTGCATCCAAGGATTTAATTTATTATAGTTGACTTGCTAAATTTGGAACTGGATTTTCATTATCTAAATTGATTATTGTAAAGAATGGAATAGGGTAATTCTGCCAAGATTGGAGATTGTGGGTAAATCTTTGCTAAAGTGAGAAACAAGTTTCTGTCCATATCTTTCTTAAGGAGTTCTAATTTACCTATCTGCATTGCCAGTCCATCACAAAACCCTAATCCATACCTTATTCTTTTAATGAAAAGTGCTTTTGAACAGAAAGAAGATCATAGATTACTAGTGAATTTATTAAGTGCTCTACAGAACTTGGAATATATTCAATTTATGATTTAGAATCTTGATTGATTTTGCATAGATAACTTCTTAGATTGAAGGCTTATGTGTATTTATTTAGGGAGTCCTCCAAATTTTAGTGTGCAAATGAATATTTAATGAATCTTTTGAATCTGAGACTGAATGTTAGTTGCATTTTTTAGCATTTATAATCATTATTCTTGATTAGTGATGCCATCTGAAAGAAGTATATTTGTATTTATTCATCTGGGCATAGTGGGTTTAGGCTATTTAGGGTTAACTTTATAATCTGGAACTGAAAAAAAGATTGCTTCTTTTAGGACAAATGAAAGCATAAGATATGAGCCTATGATTTTCAACACCATCATGCTGAGAATTTAGCCTGACTATGAGAAGAAAAAAATCAGTTTTTGCCAGAACCTGCTCTGAGTTCCATACATAGGTGATTTTTAGTCTTGGAAGTCACTGGAAAAAAGTAAAATCTGAATAGCAAAAATTTAGCCTTTGCCAGAGTTTTATTAATGGAGAAGGCAATGGCACCCCACTCAGGTACTCTTGCCTGGAAAATCCCATGAGCGGAGGAGCCTGGTAGGCTGCAGTCCATGGGGTTGCAAAGAGTCGGATATGACTGAGCGACTTCACTTTCACTTTTCACTTTCATGTACTGGAGAAGGAAATGGCAACCCATTCCAGTATTCTTGCCTGGAGAATCCCAGGGACAGGGAAGCCTAGTGGGCTGCCATCTATGGGGTTCGCACAGAGTCGGACATGACTGAAGCGACTTAGCAGAAACAACAGCAGCAGAGTTTTATTAAAAAGTGTGTATCTCTGATGCAGTGTTGTTATAAAATTATGAATTTTGAGAATAAATGTGGAAACTGAACTCAGATTTAGGAATTAACCACCCTTCCCCAAGGACTTCCCAAGCGGCTCAAGTGGGAATCCACCTGCCAATTCAAGAGTCACAGGAGATGCAGGTTCAATCGCTGGTCAGGCAGATCTCCTGGAGGAGGAAATGGCAACTGACTCCAGTACTCTAACCAGAATAATTCTGTGAACAGAGAAGCCCGATGGGCTACCGTCCATGGGGTCGAAAAGAGTTGGACACACTGAGCAACTGAGCACACATCCTTTCCCAAATTAATCAAAGCAAACCACAGGAAAACAAAACAAAACAGCAGCAACAAAAAACAATTGCCTTGGAGATGCTAATCCTTACCTACAGGATTATAAATACTCATAAGCGACCCCTAAACCAATTTGTGACTTTAATGACAACTTCAGAGTAAATATTTATGTAAAAATCTTACATCAGATATAAAGATAAGGCAAATATCTCTGGGGCTTTCCCAAATGTCTGTGATGTCAACTCATTTTAATATATAAGAGTTTATATATTAATAAATTTATATTCAACCCTCAAAGTGAGTTAACACAATTGCAATCTTGATTCAAGTTTTGTTAGCTCATTGGGATGCTAAATCTATGAGCCTTAACAATAGGTCAGAATTAAACCAACCCCTGGGCAATCATTTGTACGCCTCAACAGCTGAGAAGATTCTCAGATCCTAGTGAACAATCCTCAAATCAAATCAGTGAAACAGTGAAACTGCCAAAGGAGCTGTGTTATCCAAAAACCATCAGCTGAATTCACATTCAATTTTGTTATCTGCTAAAAAATGCACTAACTGTGAGTCTGAAAGGAAGGATTTCCTCACATTTCTACCATGTGGAATAAAAAGATGTTAACCAAGTTCCTCTTTGGTTAAATATTGACTAAAGTTTTAACTTTTAAATTCGAATATGGCACTGTATTGCCTAACAGGCTGCTTGAAGCATGAGAAAAACAGAGACTGTTAGTATGTTGTTGAACCAAAGGCTGTTAGGGAAAGTAAACTTTGAAAATCTTTTCTGACTTTCATCAGATATCTATCAAAATCTTATCTTAAATTATTGGGGATTGTCTACCTTTTCAATTTAGATGTATACTCATAATAGCATCAAATTAATATTAACCTAAAATGAAAATCTTTTCCTTTTTCTCTCTAAAAGAAATTTTTCCCATATTATTGACTATTTACTTAAACTGTTTTCTTTAAACACTCCAATATTTTTCCTATTTGGAAATATGCTCACATAAACTATGGAACATCTTACGTGTATGATATAGAGAAAATGTAAACATATGATGCTTTTACAAAGAATTGGTCACAGATTTTTTTTTATTGTAAAACTGTAACTATTTAGATTCAAAGGGAAATATTGATTCTTATGAATTCCTAAAATATTGTAAGAAGATTTCTCTTAACTCTTATTCAAATATATTCTTTTTTATTTTTAGGGATTAAACAATGTTATTGGTATAGACTTTGATTACAGAGAAGAATTTATCTATTGGATTGATTCCAGTCGACCGAATGGCAGTCGCATAAATAGAATGTGTTTAAATGGAAGTGATATTAAGGTATCTAGATATTACAATGATGAGATAATTCAATATTGTATTGGTATGGTTAAATTGAATAGAAAATGTTATTTGATGGTAATGACATGACTCATAGAATGTATTAGGTTGGTTTGAATTTCACATTTGTACAGTGTGTTAACATATACTTTAAATATGAAATTGGAGATTCTTATCCATGTTTCATTATAACATGATTGCTATAAGATAAAAATCAAATTGAGTAAATGAATCTGAAAACTTATATTCACAACCATATATAATGTGAGGAATACTTTCAGCTTGAATGATTAGTGCCTGAGATTTAATTGTGTTGATTTATATGAAAGAAAATGTTGAGTTAGAGAATTTGTAATTGAAAAAAATAATTATTAGAATGTAGATTGAAATTATAGCACTATTATTTTGCTATAGAAGGGAATAGTTGAATACGTTTGTGTAAAATCATGAATGCTTTGAGTGGAGAACATCAAAATTAAACACGTCACATTCTAGATGTGAACTACTCTACTTGACACCATTTCTATGCTAATTTGGGTTTTAAAATAAAATCATTTGCACTGTATATATGTAGTAAAATATATTAAAAGAAGTTCAAATTCAAGTAGATTGAACCCTTCTATTACTTAAAAAAATTTGAAGCCATTTATAATATTGTATATAGAGCTTTGGTGGAAGCAATTAATTTTTAAAATATTAATGAAATCTTGAAATTATATATATACTTATATATATATGTACACACACACATATATATAATACCAAAATAATCAGTAGGTTGCATAATTCAGAATAAATGTTATTGGTTTTTTAGATACAGCGTATTTGTGCATACATAGCCTATATCCTTATTATATTTGACATAGGTTGCAATTGAACACAACTGTTGAATGAATACATTTCTACTTCCCTTTCGTTAGGTTAAATACTTAATGTATATTTTTGCTTATATTCTTTCTTTCTTTGTAATAGGTAGTTTAAGTAGGGCAAAGACAGTTGGGGGAGTGTTGAATTAATTGATACCTCCCCAAGAACCTGTTATTAATAGATATCAATTATTTTTCGTGCTAGTATAGGTGTGCCTCTACCTGTAGTAGAATTTTTGCCCCAAATTTTGAGAGAATAGGTAAACTGTAATGAAAATATAATAAACAACTGTGTAGCCATCCAACAACTTTCTATTTTGGTGTTTCTTTCATTAAACCTTTATGGAATTTCTAGGGGCCTGATTACATATTGAGTAATCTCACAAACAAATAAGTAATTTTATTAGGTAAATTGTTCTATATGTTGTGCTTATCTAAATTCCTTTTCAGTGTTTAAATACAATTAGGTATCTCTAAAAAAATCAAGAAGTAATTGCTTTGTTCTTATTCTAGGCATTTAAAATGTTAACTTTTTAAATTCTTATTTTGTTAGGTAGTGCATAACACAGCCGTCCCCAATGCACTTGCTGTCGATTGGATTGGAAAAAACCTCTATTGGTCTGACACAGAAAAAAGGATCATTGAAGTATCCAAACTTAATGGCTTATACCCTACTATACTTGTTAGCAAAAGGCTGAAGTTTCCCAGGGACCTGTCTTTAGATCCTCGTGCTGGGTTTGTAACAAACATTGAAAATCTTAAAGCTTAAGACTGTGGATTATGTTCAATATGGTAAATCCTGGTCTGTAGACTTTAACCTGGGAACCAATGAAAAGTGTAAATGTGTAGAAGTTTTAACTGGGAAATCAAAAATACAAATCTGACTATCACAGAGAAAGAGAAAATTAATATGATGGAATTTTAGAGCAAGTATTTTTTAAGGTTTTAAACACAGCTTTTCTAACAAACCAATAAGTGTATGAAATGAATAAAACACAGTTTTATCCAATTATAATGCCTTTAAATCTTGGAGGAAAGAGAAGCAAAGATAAACTCTTAGATACTGTTTTACAGCATTTGTAGTAGTCAAGAATGGAGGTATTGCAATTCCTGAACAACTTTACAGCAGGAGACATAAGTAGTATCTATGAATAATAAATAGCAGTGCATTATCCACGCATTCATAGGGGAAAAGCGTAGTGGGAATATCAGGGAAGAATGATATTAGTGTTGGATTTTATTTGCATTTCTTTGTGAGAATGAAGAACAAGTCATCATAAGGATCAAGGACAGCTGGCTGGAGAATTTAGATAAGGGATGAACACACATTTAAGTGTCAAAGCTGCTTGCTAAAGTTCTATATTTTATGACCATTATCATTTACTTTCAATTATGTTATTTTGGTAGGTAGAGAACGCATATCATTCTCTTTTTTTAACACTATAATTTGAGTGATTACATACTCCAAAATGATCTCTGTAGAAGTTCAACCTATTGAACATGTTTTTAAAGTAACAAATTTAGAGAAAATTTGCTTTTTAAAAATATCACACATTTGCAATAAACAAGTATTATACTAACTCTAGTGCTCTGAATTTTCTGCTGTCTTAATTAATTTCCCATTAAATAGTTCACCAAATCACTGCTTTTACCATATGCAATAATTAAATTTTACTTCTTGCTAATATAAAGTATCTCTATTTTACTGTCTCATGTTTATAATTAACAAAGTGATCATATTATAATGTGCATGGAACTTAATTTTAAATATTAATTTGGGTAAAAGCAATACCTAATGGGGAAGACTTGTACTGTAAATACTACAAATTGTTTCCAAGGTAGTGGTGCAAGTTTTAACTTTTCACTATATAATTATGTGGACTATTTTGTTACCTTTTAAAATATTTTCTTAAAAAAAAATAAATAAAATAAAATATTTTCTTTACCATAGTAACAAAAGAGTATCAATTCTATTTTAAATGAAACAGAGTCACAATGGAGTCTGATTCTATAGATAGTACAAGAAATAATGGTCAGATACTGTTTGGCTATCATCATCATTCATTCAAAAGAATATGTATATTTGAGTCATTTGGTATTTTATCAGAAGATATTTTAGTTTGTCCATTGTCCTTTTCTTCAAATCAGTATGTCTGTCTTAGCTCTCATCTCATAATTTTCAAGATGCTTTATTTTCCAAATAAAAGAAGCATTATTTGTTAATAACAGTAAAAGAAGCATTATTTGTTAATAACAGTATTTTGAAATTTCCTATTTATAAAGCAAAATGTATCCTACCCTAGTGAACACAGCTGAATCTAGCATTAAGGTTTATTTCTCCCAGGTGGGAGTTATTAACCCATAAACTGATGCAGTCTGAACTTATCATCAATATAAACCTGCCAAAAGTGTCAATTAAGATGATAAAATATTAAACTATTGCAGATATTATGAAAGACTCCTTTGATTCCATTTTAAATAATATTTGAGGTATGATATGGAATCCCAGATTATAACCCAAGAAACAGAATAATCAGGTATTTTTATGAAATGATTAAAGCCGTATAACAACAGATAAACAGATTCTAACAAATAAAA
Source organism: Bos indicus x Bos taurus (assembly GCF_003369695.1). Classification (NCBI taxonomy): domain Eukaryota; kingdom Metazoa; phylum Chordata; class Mammalia; order Artiodactyla; family Bovidae; genus Bos; species Bos indicus x Bos taurus. The sequence continues at coordinate 56,397,522 of NC_040077.1, forward strand.
TTTAATGACACCTTTTTATTCATACTGTTTTCCTGGTTCCCCAGAGTGAGACAATAGGGCAACTTGGATTTTAGTTTATATGAGATGAACTTCAGGATGGAAATGCCATAGCTGTCTAAATTATTATACAATCTTGCTCCAAAAATGACAGCTTAAATTCTGAGTATTCAGTAAAGGTGGAATTTAACTTTTCTATGTCTGATTGCTATCATAATTTGCATATGTTTTGAATATACCAATACTACTACTACCCCTGTTTTCTTGAGAAGTGTAATCTCTGTTCCAATATTTAGTGAAGAATAGAGCAAGGATTGTTTAGGGAAGATAAAGATCATTGGAATGTCTAATCTAATAAAGCATCTATAAACATTTAAAAGGTAGCTTGGGGATACTTTCTTATAATGGTAGCACGTCAATGGTATCATTTTGGATATGTTGGTTAGTAAGAATGGAAAAGAAAATAGATCATCTTTCTGGTTATTATGTTAAAATTCAGCTGAAATCCAATTATCCCAGTTATTCTATTATTGATTGGGAATCAGTGTACTAATTTAATCATAAATTTGGGGTGATTAATATCATATATATTTAGTATTTATAAACAATAATTTATACAGAAGAGATATAGATGCATTTTAAAGTAGAATAGAAAATATAAAACTGTAATATAAAATATAAAACAATAACTATGCTTGTTATTGTTATTGTTCAGTCACTCAGTAATGTCCAACTCTTTGCAACTCCATGGACTGCAGCACTTCAGGCTTCCCTCTCCTTCACCATCTCCCAGAGCTTATTAAAACTCATGTCCATTGAATCAGTGATGCCATCCAACCATCTCATCCTCTGTTGTCCCCTTCTCCTGCTGCCTTCAATCTTTCCCAGCATCAGGGTCTTTTCTAATGAGTCAGTTCTTCCCATCAAGTGGCCAAAGTATTGGAGTTTCAGCTTCAGCATCAGTCCTTCCAATGAATATTCAGGACTGATCTACTTTAGGATGGACTGGTTTGATTTCCTTGCAGTCCAAGGGATTCTCAAGCCTCTTCTTCAACACCACAGTTCAAAAGCATCAATTCTTCAATGCTCAGCCTTCTTCATGATCCAACTCTCACATCCATGCATGACTACTGGAAAAGCCATAGCTTTGACTAGACAGACCTTGGCTATGCCGGCATAGTAATGTCTCTGCTTTTTAATATACTGTTAAATTTGTCATAGTTTTTCTTCCAAGGAGCAAGTGTCTTAAAAATTTCGTGGCTATAGTAACCATCTGCAGTGATTTTGGAGCCCAGGAAAATAAAGTCTGTCATTGTTTCCCCATCTATTTGCCATGAAATAATGGGACCAAATGCCATGATCTTTTTTTTTTTTTTTTTTTTTGAATGCTGAGTTTTAAGCCAGCTTTTTCACTCTCCTCTTTCACTTTCATCAAGAGGCTCTTTAGTTCCTCTTCACTTTTTGCCATAATGGTGGTGTCATCTTCATATCTGAAGTTATTGATATTTCTTCCCACAATCTTGATTCCAGCTGTGCTTCATCCAGCCCAGTATTACTTATGGTGTATACTGTATATAAATTAAATAAGCAGGGTGACAATACAGCCTTGACGTACTCCTTTCTCAGTTTGCAACCAGTCCGTTATTCCATGCCTGCTTCTAACTGTTGCTTCTTGACCTGCATACAGGTTTCTCAGGAAGCAGGTAAGGTGGTCTGGTATTCCCATCTCTTTAAGAATTTTCCACAGTTTGTTGAGATCCACACAGTCAAAGGCTTTGGCACAGTCAATAAAACAGAAGTAGATTTTTTTTTCTGCAATTTTCTTGCTTTTTCTATGATTCAATGAATTTTGGCAATTTGATCTCTGGTTCTTCTGCTTCCTCTGCCTTTTCTAAATTTGGGCTTGAACATCTGGAAGTTTCGGTTTACTTACTGTTGAAATCTGGCTTGGAGAATTTTAATCGTTACCTTTCTAGCACGTGAAATGAGTGCAATTGTGTGGTAGTTTTAACATTCTTTGGCATTGCCTTTCTTTGGGATTAGAATGAGCATACTTTTATCTTTAAAATGTCACTTCAACATAACAAAAATTCATTGTCATAGACATTAAATTGAAGTATGTTATGACTGGTTAACAGAAAATAAATCCATCTGCTCATTCATTTATTCAACTCATATTTCTCCAGAGTACATCTGTCACTCTTCTAGGTTTTGTATAAAAATAAAAGATACAACCCCTGTTTCAAAGTACTGGTTCAGTTAGTAGGCAGATGAGCAAATAATTATCATACAATGCAGTACCTCTAAAGTCAAGAAAACAGAACATGTGTCTGTCTCAACTGGAATCAGTGAGATTTTCCTGGACAAGACTGGTGAAGTATGAATTAGCCAGATTATGTGATCCACTTCAGAGCAGGACGCAATTCAGGCAAAAAGAAGTTTTATGGAAAAGTAAAGACATATAGGACAGCATGGCATATCCAAAGAGTTGAAAAAAACTCATACAAAGGGAGAAAATTAACTGTATATAATTGTGGAACTTTGATACCAGTTTATAGAGTAAAAAGGAGCTAGGGATAAATCAAAATGTAATGCAACACAACAACAGCAATGAAACAAACCTTACAAGACTTGTGGCTTGGGCAAGGCAGGTAAACAGAAAAATGACTTCCTCAGAATAGGAGGAACATAGGAAAAGGGGCGGATATAAGAAAGTGCGGTGACCTATTGGGAGTCGGAGTTCCAAATAATAATAATGATAATGATAATGATGATCACTACCACTTCTATAGTATTTTACAAATTAGAAAAATCTGTCTGTGTTATATCACTTTAGATGCTTATATTGCTTTCTCAGAATCTCTGAAAAAGACATGATTGTCTTTATTATTATATTTTTAGTACAAATAAGAACAGATTTCCCTGGTGGCTCAGAGAGTAAAGTATCTGTCCGCAATGTGAGAGACCTGAGTTTGATTCCTGGGTTGGTAATTTCCCCGAGAGAAGGAAATGGTTTACCCGCTCCAGTATTCTTGCCTGGAGAATTCCATAGACAGAGGAGCCTTGTGGGCTACAGTCCATGGGGTCACAAAGAGTTGGACATAACTGAGCAACGAACACACACACTCACAAAGAATATTCAGCCAAAATGACTAAGTGATTTTCTCAGGATCATCTAGGTAATATGATATTAAACTAGGAATTTAATTCAGTTTCCAAGATTTGGTCAGCTCTTTTCTCTATTGCATCACATTAGAGTTTACAGTAACAAAATTACCTTGAGCCATGAACAGCTTTTCCAAGAGTCATCCAAACAAGGCATAGAGAACAAAAATTTTTCCTATTTTGACAATTTGCCTTTTTACAGAATTTAAATTACTATAGATAGTATGAGTTATTTGAGAAATTAAAGAAACTGCATAATAATTACAAGCATGCCTAATTTTTAAATTGGACTTCCCAGGTGGTTCAGTGGTAGAGAATCTGCCTGCCAATACAGGAGATGTCAGAGACCCGGGTTAAACCCCAGGATAGGGAAGATCCCCTGGAGGAGAAAATGGCAACCCACTCCAGTTTTTTTGCATGGAGAATCCCATGGACAGAGGAGCCTGGCAGGCAATAGAACATGCAGTGGCAAACAGTCAGACATGATGAGCACAAATGAGCTTTCACAAGCACAGGATTTACTGTGCATCTCTCTTTATGGGTGGTCAACTTCTGATGGCTTAATTTCATTACCTTTTCCATACTTAAGCCTCATTACTATACATTTAAGCTTCTCAGTAAGTCTGTACTAGACATTCTTGTCATTTTACATCTAAAATGCAACCTATTAAATATTATCCAAGTATAAAATTTATTGTAAATAATTAGAGTTGAAAAACAAAATATGCTTCAAAATGCTTTTCTCTGTGAGGAGAAATTATTGTTATTATCCCTTTTGAACATATAAGTAAATCCAGGCTTGGGGTAGTTAACTAGAGTGCTCAATTCACATGGGTATACCTGATATTTGAACTCAATAATCTGTTTCTAGGATTTTTATTTTTTGGTTTTGTTTTAAGACTCTACATAATGTTGATTAGAAAAAAAAATGACAAAACAACATTATTCATGGAATAAGAATTTTATCTGAAATATGAAAATGCTTTTTATTTTTTAATAGTGTCTTAATAGAACTTTTATTTATTTTATTTTATTTTTTAACTTTACAATATTGTATTGGTTTTGCCATATATCAAAATGAATCCGCCACAGGTATACATGTGTTTCCCATTCTGAACCCTCCTCCCTCCTCCCTCCCCATACCATCCCTCTAGGTCGACCTAAAAATGCTTTTTTAAAAAAGTTAGTCTGTAAATCTTGAGACCTGAGCCCTTGTTCTGGCTATCACTATTGTAACAGACTAGGACAAAGCTCATAATATTTTACAGTTTCAATTTATAATGAAGTGAATAATGAAGTGAAGGCCTGAAGCTATGTGATCTTCAAGACCTGTTGTAGCATTAAAATCTTTAAATTATACTTTATTCTAAATTCTGAAAGAGGAGAAAGATCATTGCTATCAAGAAATTTGTAAAGTCGTTTTGAAGATAAGATTTATGCTCAAAGAGCTACTAGTGGGAATAAGATTTTCCATGTCATTTTCCATTTAGGTAAAATTGTTGTTCCTTCATTGGCACCTCCATGATAAAAATCTTTCATCATAATATTCTTTAAATCTTTGATTTAATATTCACCTCTATTGTATTCATTGAGAGATCTTTGATAGCAAAATTATATGTTTACCTCTGTGTTCTCAGTGCTAAGTTATGTTTGATATATTATGACCTCAGTGAATCACTTTTTCAAGACACATTTTTCAATCCACTTAAGAATGGCTTGGGGATTTATCAGAGATGCCCCACCAACTGATTTGTTGAGTTAGATTCTCTGATCTGAAGCACAAGAACCTGTGTCATTACTGCTTTGTGGGTTCCTATGTGCATGATATATGTGTTGTTCAATTATACAGATGATAAAGAAATTCTGTAGACCAGAAAGAGCTAAAGCAGAGTTTCATAAAGTTTGTTTCCTGCAACCTGCTCTAGGAAAATAAATGGTATTACCCAAAACTATGTGCTAAAAAAGGATATCATAGCTCTATCTTAGACAATCATTATATGTATACCATATTAACAGCTATGAGAAGTCCTATAATTAAAAAGAGGATGCTTACTTTGCTTAACAAAACCATTTTTCAAATATATAATTTTATAACATACCTTGAAAAATGTGAACTGACACAAATCAGAGAAAAATTTGTGGAGAACAGAGGAGACAATATAAGTTATGTCTGAATGAAAATATCTATATAATTGAAGAGACAGGAGCAAGGCAGATGATATGATGAAAGCACAGAAGTGAAAATTATAGGACTATAAATTCTCCAAGTAGAGCTCAGTTCACACATTTCAGAGTGGAAAGTCATCTGTAGAAGTCTGTTTGTGTCTCATAATGAAAAATTTGAATATCAAGGAGAGAATTTCAAGCCTCAAACTCTTACTGAACTTTCTGAGGGTAATGTAAGAGCTGTTGGACTCCATAAAATATGTTCTTCCTCTTCTTTCCGATATCTTGGTTCAAGATGGTGATATTATTAGCCAAATTAAAAGTTCAGAATACAAACAAAAATTTAGATTTGCTGTTACACAGAGGTCAGATTATTTGAAATTCATAATTTACTATGTTGTTGCTGTTATTTGGTTGCTAAATCATGTCCAACTCTTTTTGACCCCCTGGACTATAGCCCACAGTACTTCTCAGTCCATGGAATTTCCCAAGCAAGAATGCTGGAGTGATTTACCATTTCCTTCACCAGGGGACTTTCCCAACCAAGGGATCAAACCTGTGTCTCCTGACAGGTGGATTCTTTACCACTGCTTCACCAGGGAAACCCCATAATTTAATGACCTCAAAAACTTTATATTCATCTCCAAAAATTTGTAATACTTTTTTGACAGCATTTAATGGAGAAAATTATTTTTCACTTTTGTAATTCCCTTAATTTTATATGATTTTAATTAATTTAAAGAATCACAATTATCTTGTGGCTACCACATTGAACAATGAACATCTAAGAAAGTACAATCTACTCCTCCATAATTCATTTTGAATTTTTCATAGGTAAAACAAAAGAAAAAAATACATCTAGGTTGTTTTATTCCTCTAACATTATAGATGCATTTTGAAAGTTTACATCTTTCATTTTGGGCATCTGTAATTTGTTAACAGTTCCTGAAATGTTATATACATGACATGCTTAAAATTGCTAAAGGAAACATGCTTAAAATTATCTGGATATTTCAAAGTATACTACATATTTTTTACAAAATCATAGCAAAAGTTTGCACTAGAGTATGCTTTTGCAAACTGCAATTTAGAGAGATACAAGAATTAATTTGGGAATAGCTGAGTAAATAAGAGAAATACTGTATGGTGTTTTATTCCCTGAGTGATTGTGAATAATATGCCTGCTGATTTTCTTTTCTAGGTATTTGTATTGGATTGACTGCTGTGAGTACCCTCACATTGGCCGTGTTGGAATGGATGGAACCAATCAGAGTGTTGTCATAGAAACCAAGATTTCTAGACCTATGGCACTAACAATAGATTATGTCAACCATAGACTCTATTGGGCTGATGAAAATCATATCGAGTTTAGCAACATGGATGGATCTCACAGACACAAAGGTTAGTCCAGTAGCACAAATGACTCAGTATTTCACCAGTTCATAAAATACTCATTTAGGAAAAAAAAAAAAAAAAAAAAATATATATATATAGTTTTTTATATACTTTTATATATATATATATATACTTTTTTTATATACTTTCATTTCTTAATTTAATATTACATTATTATATTCCTTTGTGACAATGTTGGTAAATAAGAACTAGATCTGTTTATTCAGAACTTGTATAATCATGCATAAAAATCATTAACATCGTCAATGTTTTCTCTAATTGCATTTTTCTAAATAGTTTTTATAGCAAGTAGATGATACTTTTATAAGTTAATATATACATATATCCCAATGGAATTGAAGCAGAAGAATAGTTGTTTGTAAAAATAAGGTTATTATTACAATCTGGTAGGTTTTTTTTTAAAAAAAATACTAAGTTAAAATAAAACTTTTTAAAGACAGTGAAACAGTATTATTTACTTTATGAAACAGATTACATACATGACTAAATTTATTGTTATTTAATGAACAACAGCAACAAAAAGTAATATTAAAAATAGCTTTCAAGTTAGAATAACATTTAAGAAATTATTAGAATACGAAAAAATATGAAATAACACATATACTTTATTTTTCCACTTTTTATAACTCTGAGTAGATTATAAGACTCTAAACATAAAACAAATGAAGGAAGCAATTTGATATGAGGGGAATTAGGGATGGGCAAAAGGTCTTAGAGGAAAAAATATCTGAGGATAAAGGAATTAAGAGCAGAGGAGAAGGACATAATACAAAAGAACAGTATCAGATGAGGATGACACAAATTCAACAGAAACCACAAACAATTCAAATGAACAACTCAAAATATTTTAGATGCAGATGGCTCTTTATAGATTAAATTTTCCCCACAATGAAGAGTAATCTCTTTAATATCTAGTGACCTAATGTCACCTTTGTTATTAGATGTTTTCATCTTAAGATATCTTGTGAAGTAAGTACAAGTGCAACCCCATAGACTGCAGCCCACCAGACTCCTCTGTCCATGGGGATTCTCCAAACAAGACCACTGGAGTGGATAGCTATGCCCTCTTCCAGGGCATCTTCCCAACCCAGGGATCAAACCCAGGTCTCCTGCATTGCAGGTGATTTCTTTACCAGCTGAACCACCAGGGAAGCTAATTTTCAGTGGGAGGTTCCAAGCAAAGCCTATACATTTGTATGGCTTCTCTTAAGAGACTGATTTCTTCTCTGGCAGTAAGCTTAGATCAAAGCATCTGGAAGAAGAAAAGAGATGAGCTGTTAAGAAAGAGAGGATTTTTTATAATTTAATACTGTCAGATGAGGCTCTGCAAATTTATGCCAGTGTGGAGAAGGATGAAGCAACCAAGTTTTAAAAAAGAAAACTTTTTAAGTTGGAAGAGGCAAGTGGAATTAGGGGATTAAGAAGTACAAACTCCTATGTATAAAATAAAATATCTACAAAGATATAGTTTATAGCACAGGGAATATAGCCAATATTTTATAACAACTTTAAAAGCATAATCTATAAAATATTGAATCACTCTGTTGTATACCTGAACCAAATATAATATTGTGAATCAATTATACCATATAAAAAACAAATTTATAAAATAAATAGTAAAGGAGATTTACATCACTGAAATCACATCACTTCATAATTCTGCCCAAGTTATTTTTCAGTTGTTGTTTAAGCAAATATGTTCTTCTAACTAAACGTACTAACAGAAAGTGCTTAGAGGTGCTTTTTTAAGTGTGGAACATTGAAGTATGACAAGTGTAGTTGGATGAGTCACTTATTGAGGTGTTGGCATTCCAATTACAGAGATAAAGAAACTCATCAAGATGCAATTGGAATGAAGAGTTATTTAAAGATCACTTTAGGGTTTTAATTACAGCAAAAATAATGTTGACAAATCAAAATTACATTTAGCATTCAGCAGTTATATCTCCTCTGAAGAATCAATAATGAAATGTTCTGCAACATTCATAGATGATATAATTGAAAGTTTTATTGTAGCAATCAGTGATTTCCCCACATAACCATTTTTGGCATGTATATAAAGCACTAAGTTGTTATAAATGTAGTTCTCTGCGCTAAAATTTCAATGTACAATAAAATTTAAACACTTTTTGTTTAGATAGGTGAGTATTTAAAATATATTCTAGCATCAAATATTTGCCTATTTTTATTTGAGACTTTTATTTGAATAACAAAAACTGTAGTTAAATTATCTATTAGAAACTGTTGATTCTATCCCTGTCCCATTATTTTAAAATTATGTCAGATATGTTTATAATTAATGCTTTGAAAACTCGAAACAAATGTGTGTAAATGAAGTATCTTTCAGTCATAGTCTTGTGATGGCTTTGGTAGATGGACATATATAGTAAGAAGTGAAACTAAATTTACTAAAGAGTGAAATATTTGACTGAAAGATATTCAGATATGATTATATTAACATTTAAAAATTTGACTTTTGAAAATCCCTTGAGGCTCTAGGTGGGGAGAAAAGGAAAGTAAAAGTAGTTGCTGTCTTCAGAAATATTTCCTCCTGAAGGCTTTCTCAGAAAAACTAATGAAAAATTCATTAAGTGTCTTATTAGGCATCTGCCAATATCTAAATGCAAGCCAATAGTTATGTGGTAGTTACTAACAAGCTACTAATTGTAGACAGCCTTAATTATGCCATCTCCACAGCCAATGAAAAAACGTCAATCATTTACAGTGTTTGTAAAGAGGAATAGGATTTTTCAACTCCTTGAATTTGTCCCCTAAAGACATCAGAAACACTGTGATTTTCTATTTGTATATTTAGAGTTGGAAAATGAGACTTTTATAACAAGAATAACTTTTGTGTTAGGCTGGTCACTGACCTCTCTTCTCTCTTAACCAGACTAGTATTATCGCTCCCATTTATTCTTTTTATTAAAAGTACAGCCGGAGCTCATCAAAGAATGGGATACATCAGTTATATCAAAGTAATCTTAGCATAAAAAGGGTGTATACAAATTTCATAATTATTATTTTTTATAAGTCAAATTTGAATAATGGAGAAAAACTAAACCATGAATGTCACTTTAGAGTTTAGAAGGTTTTCCCTCCAAAACATATCCTGGTTTAAACCATACAGTATTTTCATAAATAAAGCATCATTGTATTATTATTTATCCAGCCTAAGAATTTCTGAAAGTTCTGCATACTGTGCCCTAATTGATAGATCAGATTACCTCCGGGAGACATGTGACTTGCAGTTTGCTTAAGAATCTACATCCAGTTTTCTCTGCCACCTCTTCTAACCCAACCCACCTTCTTAACAAGTCCAAACACTAAGTAATAATTTATTTTTTTAAGGAGAGAATTTGCTATCCTGGGAACATTTAAGTGCAGTCTTAGTCCCATGAATCTTTCCCTAATTTTGTGTGGATTATTCTATTGGTTTTTACTTCAATAATTACATAATAAAATGATATAATAATACTGTAGAATAGTATGCATACTACTGGATAATTGAGACAGTTTATTTTAAATCAAATTTTCATTGTTCGTTTTTTAAATTTCTCTGATTTTTTTTGTTGTTGTTGTTAGATCTGCCCATTCATTCATTCAACAAACATTTACAATTGTCTCTTTCCATGCCATGTATTATTTCAGACCCTGGAGTTACAAAGATGAATAAGTCCCTGTCTTCAAAGTACCCGTTTAGTTGTTGGGGGTGGGGAGACTGATATGCAGATAATAACATATATCAGGTTGGGATTAGAGGTATATGTATAATATTGCCAAAATTCAGGCTGGAGTAAGGAAGTGTTTGGTGAAGTGATGGGATCTTTGAAAAGTCTCAAAGATGGAGGACAAGCTCTCCATATGGGGAAATGTAGGGAGGATTAATCACACAGAGGGAACAGCATGTGCAAAGATATAATAGAGTTTTGAAGCAGCATGGGGTTTACATAATTTGTAAACTAGAAGTCATATAAGAAAAAAATAATGACACTAGATGAATAAGGGCAAATTGCTGCCAGATTGTGACAGGCCTTGTATGCTAGGTAATTTGGAATTTATCCTTTAGGTCATAGTGAGCCATTGATGGCATTTAGTTGATAGAATGCCATTATTAGATTTGACAACCACATGGAAAATGGAAGACCCTGGAAGGGCAACCAATTTAGAGGCTGTTAAAATATTTTAGAGAACATATTTGAAGTGATTAGAGCTGTGGGAATGGGGATAAAGTGTTGCATTCAGTAGTTATTTAGCAGAATAAGGAGGACAGATCTGAGAAGTTAAAATAGCAAAAATATTGGTGGTTGAGTTGCAAACATAAAATGATGATTTGTATTTTTATATACTTAACTAGGGTGAAATAACTTACAGTTTGAAAACTTATTAATTTCACATATATTTCTACATTTTTTAAAGAAATAAAAGGCACCAAACTAAGCATACTTAGAGATTCTTCTTAAAAAGCCCTGACTTAATGAGAGGTACATTTAGTTAACAGAAGGGTCAACATCAAAGAAATTCTGACAATTTACCTAGAAGAAATAGTGCAAAAGAGTGAATCTCTCTCCTCCTACTATCCCTTGATATATAAAATATGTCCAGTGAGAAACTTGCCAATTTCAGTGTTTTCCAGATTGAAATGCTGTTTTTAAGTTTAAATCTGTCTTTATACAAAAATAGAGTGATTCTAAATATATTCTAATCACAGTGATTCTAAATAATAATATCATTCTTATAGATCTATATTTTGGGGATTGATTTCTCACCACTCCCAAACCATAATCCTCCCCTGAGAATTTTAGGCTTTGACACTTGATAAGAAGTTCTAAACCTTTATTGGAGCACAAATCTTTGGGTTTGAGTCTCAAACTGGAGTTTGAGTTTCAAACTGGAGAAGAAAAACCCTTAGTAACCTTTAAATGTTGGAGAACCTAAGGATGTGGGTGGGTTGGGGTGGTATCCACTGCTAGAAAACTTTTTCATCCTAAAATGTGTGTGTTGCTTCACTGGGTCTCAGTTGCCTCATGCATAGAAATAAGGGTATTGGGGGAAATGGCATCAAAGGAGAATTCCAGAACTAAAGTTCTAAGCCTCGAGTTAGGTGGATCACTTTAGAATTTTTGCCAAATTCTAAAGTTTTAATTTCAGGTTAGTCTTCAATTTAACCCAGACAGGGGTTGAAAATCTTAAAAATCATATGTATTTCCTTAATTAAAATATCAAATTGCCTATCCAATACTTAGTTTTCTCTGAGTGTTACTGCAAAAGTTATTAACATCTTTTAAAGTTGTTATTTATGACCTTATGAAATTGATAAGAGAGGAGAATACTTATGTTCTTGATAATGATGTTGTGTTAGATGTTTTGCATGTACTATTATTACTATCATTGTTGATTTTCCGTGGAAATTTTCTTGACTTACTACTGTTGTTCCAAGACCTGGAACCAACCCCTTATAAACTCATACTTTATCAGAAGCCTACCATGTTCAAGAAACTGCTTGATGTAACAACACATGCTTTTTTAGTCATTCCATCAAGTGAGCACTGTGTCATTAAAGTCATTTTGCAGCAAAGAAATAGGTTTACAGAGATTAAGTAATTTGTCCAAAGTCAAAGAGCTTGTCCCTAGAATTTGAACCCAGATCTAACTGGTTCCAAAACCTCTCACACAGGTCCCCCTTCTCTTTGAAAAGTTGGCTGATGGATTTGTTGTCTGCTTGCTATAGTTTCTAATAGCAACAGTTACAGCATAAATGCACTGTTACACAAATAAAAGTATATCCATACTTGAATTTTTTCAGATTGATGTACAAAGTAGACATAGATAGTTACAAAACATTTGAGCAATTAGTAAACAAAAACTTAAGCCATCAGAACATTATTATTCTAAATGAAATTATATATCTTATTAAATCTAATTTTTGTATATTTATTTAGAGAGGTGAAGAAAGCAGTCATATTGTTAATAAGGTACACCTTGCTTTACATAGGGACATTTTGATTTTACTGTTTGCTCTTTCCAAACTAACTGGGAAAACTTCTAAATCTTATTTGAAAATTTATGTTATACAATTCTGAAATTTGAACACAGCAAAGATCTTTTGTCATTAATTTTATGTGTTGAAAGAATAGCTTTCTCTGAATAAAATGTCTATAAAATAGGTTACAAATATCTTCTGAGAAAAATGTCAGTCTTCACTCTGCTCATCTTCGTGTTAGAGATTCTGTTTCTCATTTAATAAAAAGAAAATGAAATACCAGAAAATTACATTTAGATAACAATTTCATTCTGCCTGCTTTTATCAAAGAACATAGATTCAGAGTTAGTTTTCCTCATTTTGTGTGAGTTGCCATTGAACTTGAGATAGAGAGGTATTTTCTTGACAAAAAGATTGAAAATACTGTGTAAACAGCAATAACAAAAGGGTGAGCTAAAAGAAACATTGTTGACCTTGAGTTTAAAAATTATTTGTTCTAGTAATTTTTTTCAGAATATTCTTCTTTGGGTCACTAAATGATTTAACCTTGTGTTAAATCAGTTGGCCATGTACATTTTTAATCCAGCATACTGAAAGAAACGTACAGTCATAACTACTAATTTCTCAGAAGAGTAATCATTGGTTATGATTCTAAACTACAGTTTATCACTGAATTGTCTTTTATTTTGTGGAAAAATTGTTTAAAATTCATGTGATTATGTTGACAATAATAGTTTCTGTACTCCTAGACCTGAATCCTCATGTTGTAGGGTCAGTATTGTAGTCCAACTCTTTTGCTTGGTTATTGTTCTGGGAATCTAGTTTGTGTTTTGAGGGGGCAGTTCTATGTTTGGACTTAAAAATCCGAATCCTAACCCATGCAGCGATCATCTAATCAATGTTGGGAAAATAATCCAGATCTCAGCATGCTACTGGTGAAATAGTGAAAGTCTATTTAAAAGGTTTTTTTCTGAGGGGGGAAAAACACTGAAAAAGACAAAGGGAGTATTTTGTGCTTATATATCCTGCAACTCTGTAGCTGTTGCACTTAGGTTTTCAGAAAATGTAAATATTCATTGAAGCCAACTGAAAAAAGGCAGAGAATCTAATAAACATCATCATCCAATTTTACAATATTCTAGAATGTTTCTTTCTCGGTAAGATATTGCATAGTACTTTTGAAAAAAAGTTCCCTATCATTCACAGTCCATTACAAACAGTTGACTTCACAGGCTATTTTATGCCAACGGTGTTGATGTGCTGCTGTTTACAATACAATAAAAGTTAATGGAAGGGAGCAAAATGCAATTCAGTTACTATAGAAATGTTCCTGAACCAGTAAAATAAATTGAAATTAACTGCCATTTCTAAAAAGTCTTAGAGTTTCAGTGTCAATCATGTCTTTTACTTTTGTTTCTTAAATAGAACATGTTACATTAAATTGTGTATATGTTTAAATAGATTATTAGTTTGCAAATGTCACATATATTCCATATACTATTTTAAAATATGTCAAGTATTACCATAATATGACTTTTTCAGCCACTTTCAACAGCGTTATCTATCCCAACTGTGACATGGTACAGCCTTGGGGATTAGTAAATTTAGTTTTGGTTAGGTTACTCTCTAATCGAGGCAAGTTGCTTTGCCAAACTAGGTTCAAAGTTCTTATCCATAAAACACAACCAGTCAGTGATCTTCTAATATTTCTTAAAGGAATTGACTGAGGTTGGAACTGGGACAGAGGAGGTCTGTTCTACCAATTAGTTCACTTATCCCTAGTTATTCCTAGAACTACTAGATCACACTTGAAAATGCTTGTAATACATTACATTCTCCTCCATTTTTATTCTAGAAGCATATTCATAATTGTAGGAATGTGTGAAGACCAGATACTACATTCATGCAAATGACTTTACCTGATAATCTGTCCCAAAGGCAAAGTGCTTTTCAAAGACTTCAGCTTTTATTAGGACTCTCAAACAAAAACATTCCTAACGCATACATATGTGGAATGTCATAACTTATATTTGCTCTGAAAATACATTTCCAAGTATCTATAAAGTTTTGTATCACCAGTAGAAAAGTCCAGAGAGTTTCAAAGTGACTGGAATATATCTTTATGAAGTGCATATAGCAGTGTTTACATCAGAGATTGGAAAGCAGTGTCATCATCAAGAGAAAGTATTTATAGGCACAGTCCAGTTTTCAAAATAAATGAGCTATAATTTATGTTGCATGCTGATACATTCTCACATTTATTAACAAAATGCCCTTTTTATAAATTAAATATTAAAATGGCCATCTGAAAGGTGAAAGGTGCAAGTTGCTCAGTCGTGTCCAACTCTTTGCAGCCCCATGGACTGTAGCCCTCCAGGCTTCTCAGCCCATGGAATTTTCCAGGCAGAAATACTGGAGGGGTTGCCATTTCCTCTTCCAAAGCATCTTCCTGACCCAGAGATCAAAGCCATGTCTCTTGTGTCTCCTAAATTGACAGGCAGACTCTTTATCACTAGCATCCCCTGGGAAGCACATATATAAGCTTATATCATGAATAATTTAAAAACATATAAGTAAGGGACAAGTGAGGCCAGTATTGTGCCCACCTGATGCAAAAAGCTGACTCATTGGAAAAGACATTGATGCTGGGAAAAATTGGAGGCAAAATAAGAAGAGGGTGTCAGAGGATGAGATGGTTAGACAGCATCACCGACTCAATGGATATGTACTTGAGCAAACTCCAGGAGACGGAGGACAAGGAAGACTGGCTGGCTACAATCCATGGGGTCACAAAGAGTTGGACACAATTTAGTAACTGAACAACAAGTGAGGAAGGGAAAAGGATTAAATTATATTAAGCTAAATATTCCTAATCTATGTAGAAAGTATATATTATTTGAGGCGATGAGTAGACAAAAGGAGGCAAGGAATTCTGGAAAAGGATAGGCAAACAATGCCTTCTGCCTTTTAATAATGGCTTTAATTTAAGGAAGGGCTCTAAGTAATTTCTATAATTTACCACCATATATTACATTTATTTAAAAAGTTTATAGATGTAAGGGTCCCACTGTAAACTACTGCATTAAAGAGGAACACATAACTTTTATTTGGACATTTAATCAGTATTCAAAATCAGCCACATATAATAGACACCCTGGTAGAATTAGCTCATATCTGCTATGTTATGACATATGCTGAATGGAAGAACTTTAGTTTTACTCCTCTTCAGGGCCTCAGTGATGGATGAACTTATTGAAAGATGCTATTTTTGTTGGAAAAAAGAAATTTTGAACATTTTGTCATCATATTTGTTAATGTTGATTATTCTTAGTTTCTACCATTTTTTAATGCATTTCTTCATTTTTAACAATGGATTATGGATGCATTTGCCTGAATTTTTTTTTTTTAAGTATTGTTTCCATTATGTATGGTTGTATTAAAGAGTAGCCAAATGTTCAAATGTTCATGGAGCAAATGTTAACTGGAACATTTTGTAGCCTGTTGTAGATGGTTCTGAGGAAATAATTATTTTTAAAAAATCTTCTGCAAGATAATAACACTGAAGTGGATGCATAATTACTAAAAAGGAACGAATGTCCTAGACCCAAAGGGTGCATAAAGCATACTGTTTTTGATGGGACATTTGTAACTAAAGCTACTGACTCAGCAGCAGTCATTGTCTGGAAATTAGTATACGGTGGCCATTTTGCACTCCACCCACTCCCCTCCATTACTCTTCATAAACTAAAAACTGTTATTCACCCATATACTCACCACAGTCATGAATCTTCCACTTTCTTTGACATGTTAAACCAGTTTCTTCCATCTTCTATTTCATCATCTGTTTATCAGCCTACACTCCTTCTGTAGCCCTTGATTCATCTCACCTCATTTTTTGAATGGTAATTGTTTTTTTGTTTGTTTGTTTGTTTAATTTCTTCCTTTTTGGTTTTCATGTTCTACTTTTTAAATTCATGCTCTGACTTCTCTACATCCTGTATTGCACATTATCCTTTTAGAAAGAAGTTGGGGAAATTGTTAGTGTCAAGGTCTCAGAAAAGAGGATTGGTGAAGATCCTGATCTTCACTTCTGAGTCAGGCTATTTCAGTCAAGCTAAATTCTGAAGGAGATCAGCCCTGGGATTTCTTTGGAGGGAATGATGCTGAAGCTGAAACTCCAGTACTTTGGCCACCTCATGCGAAGAGTTGACTCATTGGAGAAGACTCTGATGCTGGGAGGGATTGAGGGCAGGAGGAGAAGGGGACGACAGAGGATGAGATGGCTGGATGGCATCACTGACTCGATGGACGTGAGTCTGAGTGAACTCTGGGAGTTGGTGATGGGCAGGGAGGCCTGATATGCTGCGAATCATGGGGTTGCAAAGAGTCGGACATGACTGAGCGACTGAACTGAACTGAACTGAAATAGCTTGTATAGTACTGCATGGAAAATGGCTATCACTGAGGGTTTTCATTCAGGAAGAGATATGCGAGATGGAAAAAAAAAAAAAAAAAAAACTATTGGAAGCATTACCTGGAGGGAGTTCTAGTCTCTCTACCTTTGTATCTTTTCCATGCTCCGTGTGCTAGAAAGATGACTTCTGTGGAGTGCATCACCCCGGCTCTCAACCACAATGGTTTAGCAGGGGCTGAGCTCCTCCACCACTTGTCCTCTGCCATTGGTGCACATGTGCCTAGATGCTTTAGTTATGTCTGACTTTTTGTAGGCCCATTGCCTGCCAGTCTATGGACTGTAGTCCACTAGGCTGCTCTGCCCGTGAGGTTCTCCAGGCAAGATTACTGGAGTGGGTTGCCATGCCCTCTCCCAGGTCTTCTCTGGGTAGGTGGCTCTTTTACCCTCACTACAGTTTTCACCAGCTTCTGGTAACAGATTTAGGAAAGGTCTTAATCTATCATCAGTTCCTTAGCCACACTTCTGTAAATTGTATTGAGAAAATAATATAATCCCTTGTACAAAGACGGACTTCATTCAATTAAAGTCTTCTCAATTATCATTAAAAAATGTGTTCCCTGTTTACTATAGGAAACTTGGCTGACACAAAAAGACTGGAAGAGTTTAAATGTAATGAGAGGAGTTAGACTAATTTTGTTATGTTTCAAGTGTGAAGAAATGTGCAATGGCACCAAAGTTAAGAAAAATGGAAAGTCTTAAAATATATTAAAAATCAAAACATGATATAATTTAACATAAATATTTTATTTGATATGTTTATTGATTTTAAAGTTTTATGACATTAGGCTTCCAAACTGTAAGTATAGCATGAGGGTCAGGTTGACTTTATCAGATCATTGAGGTTTTCCAAACAATACATAAATTCTTATAACCAAAAGAAAAAATCATCATTCAAGTTACTCTGTAATTTTAATTCTTTCATAAAAATAACTACATAATTTGGTGGTTACATTCTATGAATTTTTTTCTTCTTTTAAAAATATTTATAATAGTTTTTAAATAAAAAAAGTAAAATTTGCTCTGTATAATATTTTAAAATATCACTTATATCCTTGAAGTAAATCTTAGAGAAAAAATAAGAAAAAACATACAGCAGTAGTAAAATTTCTATTTAAGTACTAACTATAATTTCTATTTTAGATCAAAACTTGTTGTTGTTATTCAGTCACTAAGTCATGTCCAACTCTTTGTGACCCCATGGACTGCAGCATGCCTGGTTTCCCTGTCCTTCACTATCTCCCAGAGTCTACTCAAGTCCATTGAGTTGTTGATGCCATCCAACCATCTCCCCTGTCTCGTCCCCTTCTCTTGTCCTCAATTTTTCCCAGCATCGGGGTCTTTTCCAGTGAGCTGGCTTTTCGCATCAAGTGGTCAAAGTGTTGGAGCTTCAGCTTCAGCATAAGTCCTTCCAATGAATATTCAAGGTTGATCTGAGTCTGCCGTTATTCCAATGCAATATCTTACCCCAAACACCAACTATGAGATTTTAAACCAACCAAAGATGAGTTTTGTATTATTGGTTCATTTTGTTCTTAAGTATTTAAACTAGGTTAGTCCAAAATATAAAATTAGATTGGTATTATCCAGGAATGCGATTATTTAGCATGATAAATAATATTCAAAAAAATGAATAATAATAATCAAGAGTATTGTAATAGCGTACCTCTAACTGTGAGGCAACAGATAAGCTGAAAGCATATTCTGTACTTTCAATTTTTCTGTTTATTGTAATCACTAGGAACCTAATCAGGATTGCATCCAGCTAGACTAACAGGGAAAAACTCCACAAAAGAATATTTCCTTATTTTTTGCCAAATATCAAATTCTTTCTTCTGATACATGTAGTATATGAAATAAAAATTAGGAGCCTAGTGCTTGAGTGGAATGCTGGAACAGTACAATAAATAATGCTGTTACACAGAACAGAGGTCTCACTACAGAAAGCAGCTTTAAAATAGTTTTCAAATATATAATAAGTACCTGTTAAACTGCAGCCCACACAACACTTCTGTTTTTTCTGTCTTTTGTATGTCTGCTGAATACCTGTAAAATGAAAGTTTCTTTGCATTTATTTTTTGCATCTTTCTTTTAATTAAACAAAGGCAGTCTTATGTTTGAAAGGGGGGCATATTATTTTTCTCTTGAAAAGGATAACCATTATCATTTTGAGAAAACATTGACTACTTTTTTCATAAAATCAATGATATCTTAGTAAGAATTTGTTTGTTAAATGTTTCCCTCACAACATCATATTTCATAAATATATATATATAATTTTGTCAGCTCTGCTAACTACCAAATTACATTGCAAGACATCTTTTTGTTGCTCTGTATTATGTATATGTATATAAAATACATATATGTATATACTATGCAAATATATTGTGGGCTTCCCTGGTGGTTCAGATGGTAAAGAGCTTGCCTGCAATGCATGAGACCTGGGTTCAATCACTGGGTCAAGAGATTCCCTGGAGAAGGGAATCACTACCCACTACAGTATTCTTTTGTGCAGAATTCCATGGACAGAGGAGCCTGGTGGGCTGCAGTCCCGGGGTACGCAAAGAGTGAGACACAACTGAGCGACTAACACACACTTGCATATATATTACAGATATGTTATAGACTTACACACATATATATGTATACATGTACATACGTATCTATAAGGTAAAAATAAGTAAATAGAGATACAACCCAAAATAAGCAATTTTACTTTTCTCATTCTAAATCAGGAATGTTTCTCATAACAAAATATATAAAGCTCAGAATACCTTATTAACTCCCAGTGTAGTCTGAACTCTTCATGAATTGATGGAAAAATAAGCATAGCATTCATTCATTTATGCTTATCATTTATCAGTTAATAGGAATTTTTTCACAGAAACTTTGTCAAATAACTCTTGTGAAGAAATTTTAGGTTCTAAATAAGAAATGAAGGCATACTGCCAAGTTATGAGCCAAACCCTGGAAAACGCAATATGTAAAGGGTTTTGTTTGTTTTGCTCTCTTTTGTTTTTCTTAATTTTTATTGGCATTGTTTGTGGTATTAGGGAACACATCACTGTGTCTTAGTGGCTTGGTGGAGCCACTATATTGCTACAGAGGTGTGAGACTAGATTTCATTGTTGATGTTTTTACTTCATTTATTTTCTCTAGAAGAGAGACTCTGATGGCTGTGTTTGATGCTTGTGGTTTGGGAAATAAGCATGCATACCCAATGAATTGGAGAAGGCAATGGCAGCCCACTCCAGTACTCTTGCCTGGAAAATCCCATGGACGGAGGAGCCTGGTAGGCTTCAGTCCACGGAGTCGCAAAGAGTCAGACACAACTGAACGAATTCACTTTTACTTTTCACTTTCATGCATTGGAGAAGAAAATGGTAACCTACTCCAGTGTTCTTGGCCTGGAGAATCCCAGGGACGGCAGAGTCTGGTGGGTTGCCGTCTATGGGGTCGCACAGAGTCGGACACGGCTGAAGTGACTTAGCAGCAGCAACCCAATGAATAGGCCTGAAGTGAGCTTTTAAAGCCACTAGTGATAGTCCTATTCTTTGTCAATATCACACAAGGAATTGAATCAAACAGATGGTCACTGGTCAAATGGACTACTTTTCTTCACTTTCACCTGACTTTTCTATGTGCTTTGCACATTCAGCTATATGCCATTCTTCTCTGAAATAAGAGTTCATCTTTCTGTTCTCTATTTACTTATATGACTATCTGATAACAGGGTTTCTGGTGGGCAGTCACTGCACACTTAGAGGTAGCAAACTTGCCCTTACCTTAAATTGTCCCATGTCTGAAAATGATAGTAATGGAACTGATTTCAAGTAATTAAATAAAAATGATTTTCACATGGAGCTTAAGAAATTAGTCCCATTGTTTTAAATGCTTGTGTTGGTTTTCTAAGGCTGCCATAGCCTTGGAGGATTAAACCATAAACGTGTATTTTCTCATAGTTCTGGAGATTGGAAGTCCCAGATCAAGATGTTGTGGCAGGCTCAGTTTCTCCTGAGGCCTCTGCCTTTGGCTTGTGTGAGTTAACTGTCTTCTTGCTGGGCCTTCACGTGGCCTTTTCTCAGTATGTGCACATCCGGTGTTGCTCTCTTCTTATAAAGACACTGTTATATTGAATTAAGGTCCCACTCATAGGATCTTCATTTAGCCTCACTTACTTCTTTAAAGGCCCTATCTTTAAATACAGGGATATTGAGGTCTAGGGTTTCAACATATGAATTTTGAGAGGACACAATCCAGTTCATAACCATACTTTACCTCACTCAGATGGCTTTCTCTAAGTCATGGCTAGTAACTAAAGTGGCAAAGAACTCAGAAGCCTGCAAATCTGAATTAGATTCAAATACCAACATCTTCATTTACTAGTTTTTTTTTTTCCCCCCCATCCTTTCTGGTCAAATTACTTGTTTTCCAGATTTTATCTTAGCTTTTTTTAATCTTAAAGTGAGGTCAACTATTTCATGATGGAGCTGTTTTGAGTATTAAATGAATAGGTGTACAAAGTTGGTATCTTTCTACAAGGTTTCTCAGTCTCAGAACTATCGATGCTTGGGCCTGATCTTCCTTCTGGGACTAGAATTGCCTCCTCTACTCATTGAGAACCAGAGGCCTATTTTCTGGCACCCATGGGCTGAATAAATGTGAGCTTTAGTTACTTATTGAATACTTCAACAGACTATGCTACTTTTGAGATGCTAAAAGACAAGTTCCTACAATAAGTTCACTTTTGTATAGAAATTAATCAAATCTCTGGTGGACTGAGATTGCTTTAAAGTGGTGATTAACTTTTGTATCCCTAATTAATGATGTAATTACTTTCTTGTCATCTAAGGAAATCTGAGTTGAATATTTCTGAGACTTTCATTTTTTCTGAAAATGTTTATATTTTGGAAAATTTCAAGCAAACACATTTATTGAAAGATTGTTTTGATGATCACATATCACCAAGAGTCATCCAATTATTAACATTTTTCTATATTTGTTTATCTTTCTGAAATGAACTTATATAACTGAAGGGGGAGAATGGGCATAGCTTATATAAATGACTCAGACATAATTCATTTTGGTAAAATGTCCTACTGTTCATCTTTCTTTATCCAATTTTACTTATCACTGTGGCAATGGGTTCCATGTCTGGGAGTTACATGGATAATTCACTTTGAGTTTCTGATCAAAGTGTGCACATCTGAATTTTTCTTAATTTTTTTACATCCTTCATATGCACAGTCTGTTCTGAGATGGATTTCTGACTAGACACTGCATTATTTATAGTAGTCAGTGAGTCTTATTTCTTTTGTTTCTACATTTTCTTAGTCATAGTGAATTCTCCGATCATATTTGGTCCACCTGAGTAAAAATAGCAAATTATTAGATCAAAATGGCTGCTTCTAGTTAATAATATAAATTTACCCAGCATTTAAAAAGTATTACTATAAACCTCCCTGGAAAAAGTGAATTATATTTTAAGTTCTTTAGTTTTTCAGTGACTTGAATATCAAACATTAATTCTATCATTAAAATCTAATCTAAACATATTACCTAGATAGTACCCTTTTTCATTAATGAACACTTTGCAGGATTTCTAAAAGTAGATCTGAAAATTTATCTTGAGAAATATTTTGGAATGTTTGTGCAAATTAGGCAATTTCCATTTTCTTTATTTATTGTTTTTTAAAAAAAGAATTGAAGAAACCTCTATCACATTTTAAAACGATTTAACTCCAAACCACCAAACAAATTTATTGCATCTTATTTACCTGATAGAACCCTGGAATCTTCTGAGTGAAAAATTTACTTTTGTGATGCTCAATCTACTATTGACATTTAAACCCAGTTGTGTAATGAACATATAACTATAAAACAATTTTAATCTGCAACTATACAGGTTTATGATAGTTAAATCTGCATGATACATTGTCATTTGTCGCATTTATATTTCTCCATCCTGATCCTGGCTTATTTTGCAAGTAAAAATAGTCATAAAACCTCAGTGACTAAAATGGTTAATAGTAGTCTCGTAGTCACTCTGTCTCCAGGTAGATAGATGTTTCATCCTGGATATATACTTTAGTCCATTTAAAAGTGTCAGAAGCAGTACAGTGACCTGTGGATTTAAGGAGGATTTTAGTTAAAAACAACTGGATGGAGATATACATATATATAGTTTTTAAATGTTGGATGTTATTTGTTTCTGGTGAAGCAGTCTTTACCTTTAAGCGAGACTGAACTCATTTTTCTTCCCAGTGGTTGGACCAATCTAAACCTGAGCAAAGCAACTTCCTGCACTAGATCCTGCATTCTCTTAACTGGTAATAAAGAACCTTGCTGGCCTGACAGGTTGTCACAGCAATTATTCACATGAAGTTCTGTCGCAGTTGTATCTGTCAGCCCATGTAGTATTGAATATTTTAACTGGCAGTCTTCCAAGACTGAACATTAATCTTACCATCTCCTATTACAGTCCCTAATCAAGATATTCCAGGGGTGATTGCACTAACATTGTTTGAAGACTACATCTACTGGACTGATGGGAAAACCAAGTCACTCAGCCGTGCCCATAAAACCTCGGGAGCAGACAGACTCTCACTGATTAACTCATGGCATGCCATCACAGATATCCAGGTGTATCATTCTTATAGACAACCTGATGGTAATTATTCTTTCCATGATTTCCATAAATGCATCAACATCTTTTAGTAACATTCCATTTTTGTTTCCTTTAGGGTTAAGAGTAAATTTATTTTTGAGAAAGATTATTAGATTTCATTGCGTAGAATAATTGTATGGAATGAATTCATCTGATATCAAAAGCTGCTGTTAAGGGATATGGTTTCAAGATCAATAAAACTGCAAGGAATGTTGATTTGTTGAAATCATATTAAGCTAAATGACATGAGTACATATAGCTGGAGAAATGAATACTGCATTATTGAAATCATATATTTATAAAATGGTTATAGGATTCCAGTTTCTTGAGTGCTAGGTGAAAGAAACTATATTTAAGTAGTTCTGGGGATCCAAAAATGAGAAATGTATCAAGCATATGTCTAGTAGGAATTTTATCAGGCCATATGGAATAAAGTTTTGATTATTTTGCTGAAAACATAAATTTGGCTTGGAAAAGAGAGCTACTGTACTCTCAGATATAGATCATCATTTCATTATTTTATTTTACATTTATATTTCTAATCCTATGTATACAATCATCCAAAATACTTCCAGTCTCTGTTTATTTTTCTGATGGACACTTTTTTCCTACTAAGATACTCACTATAGTAGAAATGCATTTTTAAAATTATTTAATGGTAAAATAATGTCATAGGATAATGAGTAGAATTTGTAGCAAAATAAAATTATATTTATAATATTGATGAGTTCTTGATTATGACATTCTATTCAAATACATGTTATGAAGCTCAAATGTCTTATTTCTAATTGCATATTATGTTATTAATCTTGATTATCATGTTTTTTTTTTTGTTTCTTTCTTACTTGTAGTCTTCAAACACCTCTGTACGATAAATAATGGAGGTTGCAGTCATCTGTGCCTTTTAGCCCCTGGAAAGAGTCACACCTGCGCATGTCCCACCAACTTCTATCTTGCAGCTGATAACAGGACTTGCTTATCCAACTGCACAGCCAGTCAGGTGAGTGGACTTCTAGAAATTAGTTCATGGCCTGTATGAGCAAATTGTTATAAAGTTTCTGCCTGAGTTTTGTTTACTTAAACCATTTTTGAAACATCATTTTTTTTGGTTTGGTATAACATCAGATAAATATTTCATACATTATAGAGAGGGCCACAGAGTAAGGGAAAAACAATTTGATGCATATTGTTAAAATGGGACTTTAGGAAATACAAATAGGGTTCAATTGGAAGACAAAACAAACATGGAGACCATTCTTACACTGACCTACATAGAATAACTATGCAAATCATGAGTGAATATAGGAGAATGTCCACTCACAGCAGAATCATCAGAAGAGATTTGACCTATTCCAAGATGCCAGGGTGATTGAGACATACGGTTAAGGATAAGAAAACAAAATTCCTAGGTAACCTGTTCTCTATCACCATCTCTACCCCTGTCTCATTCCACAGAGTTAAGTGGTATGGAAAAGATAGTTTTTATAGTATTTTCTAGATATTTTTATTTAAAAATTATATGATCTAAATAATTTCCTTCTGAAATCTTTCTCTTCAAAATGTAATAATTTTCAGTATATTTCAGAAGTTATGTTTTCTACTTAATGGCAGTTACATAGACTTAGCTGTTTTACTTCCAAAATTTGAAGAAAAGTCGTATGACATTATAACATTTGATTTTAATATTTGAGTAACTATCTTGTTTAAGATAAAATTGTCAAAAAAATCATGTGATTTCCTTTTAAGAGTGACTAAATTTATTCTTAGGATTCTGTCTTTTGCATGTGTTTGTTTTCCAATTCTAGCAGTGGCAGTGACATTATGGCAAAAGACTGAATTTCTCTTAGGGTGTGTCTATTTTCAAAGAGAGAAGCTAATCCTAGCTCAACTTGCCTCTTAAGTTATGACTATGAGGATCACCCATTAAAGAACTACACAAGAGAAAAGATCGAACCTCTCAGCAATATGTAGAGTGGTTAAGGGGGCAGACTCTGAAGCCAGACTCAATATGATGATAACCCTGACTGCTTTAAGTAAGCTGAATTATTTAATACCTTGGCTTTGATACTTAACTTCTTGAAGACTCAGGTTTTTCATCTTCTAAATGGGAATGATGATATTTCCAGGCATGTGTTATAAAGATTACATGGGAAAAGTAAGTGTTGTTGTTCTTACCTTAGCCCTACAGTGCAACTGGATTATACTTGAGTATGTGTGCAGTTAGTGTGAGCTGCCATCAGGAGGGTCTGATGTCTAGTTGAAAACATATGTCACAGTCTCTGTTTTATTTGCAAAAAGGGTCACTTTAATTATAATCTTATATAAGCAAAGTTCAATACTTTTATAAAACTAGAAATTTGTCACAATGAGAGATAAAATAAGCAACCTAGAGGTAAAATATGAGAGAAGTCATATCTTTAAAGAAAAAAATTATAAGTTTTGTTAATTTTGCTTAATTTAGACACATTTTCAGTTTAACGTCTGGATTCTTCTGAAATAACCTCTATTCTCTTGATTTGGAGCTGATCAGAGTCCCTCTATTGAGGCCCAACACTGAGGTTGTAGGTGACTTAGGAATGACGCCTGTCTAAGCCACTTACAATGTGGTGAGCCTTCTTACCCAGCTGAAAATAAAGCCAAAGGATGCTTGACACACGGATGAAAATCTTCAACAGCAAAACATATGTAGTAAAACCTGAGCTTTGCTATAGTCAGAAAAGGAGTAAGATGTTTCAAATTCAGTTCAGTTCAGTCGCTCAACCGTGTCCGACTCTTTGTGACTCCATGGACTGCAGCACCCCAGGCTTCCCTGTCCATCACAAACTCCTGGAGCTTGATCAAACTCGTGTCCATTGAGGTGGTGACATTCAAATTACTAAGATAGTAAAGCCTAGAATTATATATACTCAATGGCAAAAAGTCTGATTAGTCAGTTCAATGAAAACATAAATGAACCTAGAAAAGTATTATTCATATAACTAAATTACTTCTCAATTTGGCATCAGTCGTTATATGACTGAAATATTTATAATTTTTCAAATACTCCCAATAGAGTTTTCCATGAATTAAAAAAAAAAAAAAAAACTATAGCAAGGCAGAACAGTGACAACAGAACATCATGGATCCGATATCTTTGTTTTCAGTACTTCCTGAATAAAACAGTTATCACTTTGCTTCATTTTTAAGAAAAAAGTTAATGAAGAGTAACATTTCAGCTGCATTGTCAATGAGTGGCTGTCCCTATAAGTCTTGTGGTTTACACAGTCATTTTATCATTGATTCTTTTCTGATATAAAGGGAGGAAAACAAGATATACTGTATACTTCTTGCATAAAAATCAATTCATAAAAACACCATATTTAGTGAGGTAGATTTTCAAATGAAGCAGATAATTTGTGTACTTCAGAATCATATCTTTAAGCATTTTGATATGTATCTTACTAAGGGATTTTTATTTGTCATCATTGAGTGGCTGCAGCCAATTACACATGCCCAAGTATCATTGATTTAAAAAAATAAAATAGGTAAATCACACCATTAAGAATTCTGTTAGGATTGAAAATGAACATATGAAAATCTGATAAAAAAATCAAAATTAGGTCCCATTCTTCTAGTATAAATCACTTTAAATATTATATTTAAATCTTTTTAATTAGAACATTTTTAATAAATTTAAATGAATTTACTTATTTTTAGTGGAGACAGTTCCTATTTTGAGTAAATTTCACTACATGCAGTAATTACATTTTATCCATGTATCCATTTTAGTAGGAACATTTAGATTTTTTATAGCTTATTCTTGTGCATAATTGGCATTCTGCAATTTATTTTATGAAGATATTAGTCTTGAAGAGCATTTGCCATGAAGAATGTTTTGTATTTATATTTATCATTTATCTTTTTAAAGTAACTATATTTAAATATGAAAAAAAAAAAAACACCCAGACACAAAATAGAAGAAATCTTCCTCTGAGACTAATGAATAAAATGATGTAGTTTAGCATAAGAAATAATAAAATATATTTTAGCCTAGCCTTCCCTTAACTCAAAACCTTTTTATGTCCTTATTAAAAATGAAGTGGCGAGCATAATCATCATGTTGTACATCATTCCAACAGTGGATGTTTATTTAAACCAGAAATATTTAGTAAAATTAAAAAATGCATTTAAGTATTTTTTAAATCTTGATTAGAGGGGCTTGAAATATACTCAGGAGACTTGAAATCATCTTACTAATGTACTTTGATATACTGCAATGACTGGAAATGTTTACTGTTCACGGCAATTGGTTTTGGAGTTAGCCTTATATCTCCAGCAGTCATTATGTATAATAGTAACATTCTTCCTCTGGTAGTTTATGAAAACCACAAGAAACATGACCACAGGCTAAGTAAATATGGGAAACTCAGTTGAACTGGGAGATTTTCGCTTGAATTCAGTGCTCTGTTCTCTCTTATATTGCCACTGGGTGGGGGCGACTTACTCTTTTATTAATATATATTAATAATATATGTATGTGTGTGGTAATCACTCAGTTGTGTCTAACTCTTTGCCATCCCATGGACTATAGCCAATCAGGCTCCTCTGTCCACAGGATTCTCCAGGCAAGAATACAGGAGTGGACTGCCATTCCCCTTTCAAAGGGATCTTCCCAATCTAGGGATTGAACCCAGGTCTCTTGCATTGCAAGTAGATTCTTTACATATAAATATATATATGCTTCAGCTCCAGAATATCCAGACAGTTTCAGTAAAGGCTTGCATCAAATTCTGCCTTATTTAAAGATAGTAACAGTATTTAAAATGAGCAAACTTTAGCTTGGTAATCCATTTTCATTAGAGAAAATTGAACCTAGCTTATATATTTCTGTGTTACAAATCTGTCTGGCATGCAACATGCTAAGATAAATGCCACCTTACTTTAGTTACTCACATGGGAATTACAATAGAATTTGTTTTCTTTTTGAAAAGGAATAAATTTTAGAAAATATCTTAATGTTTTCAAATTTCAGAAGAAGGAAAAATCTGAAGTGCTAGAATAAATCTACTAAGTGTATTGACTTTTTTCATGGCAACTATTTATGATGCATGTACTTTCTATATGGAAAATGTGATTTTCTTTAGTTCCTTCTATCTTATGAGTATATACTGTAACTGAATGTTGCTGACAAAAGGACAAGGTTGCGGTCTGAGATCACTAAGGAATAAATTGGCTGAGTTTTCTTGGTCACTGTGTATAGTTGGCCAGTGAGAAGTTAATAGGAACAACGTTTCAAATTAATTAAATTTGCTAAATTAAATTAGTTAAATTAATTCAAATTAGCAAAATGAATTCAACTCAATACCTCTTCCTGACATCTCTGATGATTTTTAGCCATATTCAGTGTTCAGTAAACTTTTTCTGTAGAGGGTCAGAAAATAGCTATTTTAGGCTTTGTGAATCACATGGTCACTGTAGGAGCTACTAAACTGTTGTAGTGGTGAAAAGGATCCATAGACAATATGTAAATTCATGAACATGTCTGTGTTCAGGAAATCTCAGGAGGTTTTCTTGAACAGAGTGCTGTCCTCACTGGTCATTTTGCTCTTGCTGTACGATTACTCCTATGGTGGAATGCTCTAAGACTACTACATTCATGTTTGCAGCAGGAAGGTAGGCTAGGCTGCTGTGTCCTGGTGAGTTTTTAAAATATCCATTATATATGAGTTGAGTTCTATAATCTTTATTTTTTCTTTTTCTCAAAGTTTCGCTGCAAAACTGATAAATGTATTCCGTTCTGGTGGAAATGTGACACCGTGGATGACTGTGGTGATGGATCTGATGAACCAGACGACTGCCGTGAGTACACTGGCCGATGTAGGAATTTAGAATTTAGAGCTTAAATTCCCCCACCTGGAAAACAGAAGCAAGATCATAAGTTTTGGCTTCTGATAGTTTTGCAAACTTGGAATAGAAAGGTTTTATATGTTGCCAGTTAAAAATACAGCAAAAATTCTGGCATTATCTTGTGTATGTCTCTGATCACTATTACATTTACAGTGACACCTCAGCAATTTGTGTTGGTGTTCACTTTCTTGATTTTTTTTTACTTGTGGAATAACTAAACTCTTCATGTAATGATCAACAAAGGAAAAATCATCATGATTTTGACTTGATATATCATTAAGTTAGAAACAAAAATGGGCAGGTTTTCAGCATGCCACTCAATGACTGAAATCTTGCTTTTAAAGGCTACAGCCCTTCAACTTTCCTGTCAGTATTAAAAATACTGAAAAGTCTGTAAAAGTCAGATTTTTCCAGTATAAGTCATTAGTTGGCTCTTAGGCAATTTATAGTGCTCTCAATAGTTGCCTTAAAGTGGCTATCAATTATATCTTGACATTTGGCTTGGTTAAGTGAAGTGAAGTCGTTCAGTCGTGTCTGACTCTTTGCAACCCCATGGACTGTAGCCTACCAGGCTTCTCTGTCAGTGGGATTTTCCAGGCAAGAGTACTGGAGTGGGTTGCCATTTCCTTATCCAGGGGATCTTCCCGACCCAGGAATGGAACCCAGGTCTCCCTCATTGCAAGCAGATGTTTTACACTCTGAGCCACCAGGGAAGCTCCTGGCTTGGTTAGGTGCTTTTTGTTTATTTATATCTATCTTTGGTAACCATCCAAAGGACAACCTTATTAAGCTTGTCGCTGCCGGTGGGGGCCAGATCCTTATTAGAAAGCCCAAGCCAGACAGTGATGTGACTCAAACCATCAATACAGTCGCGTACCATGCCAAACCTGATTCTGATCAGCACTTCTGCACACAGTGTATCATCTATGAGGACTTGTCTAATCATCACCCAGAAAGGGTTAGGCAGGGCAAAGTCTGGATGACTCCTTCCAGCTGGTTTATAGATTGTGTGATGTCCTTTGAGTTGCTCCCTCTTGACAACTGAACTCTCACAGTGTGATACCTTAGTGATTGCACTGTTTTCATCAGCCACATTTTTACAAATAGGTAGACTCATTCATTGGAGAAGGTGGTGGCACCCCACTCCAGTACTCTTGCCTGGAAAATCCCATGGAAAGAGGGGCCTGGTAGGCTGCAGTCCATGGGGTCGCAAAGAGTCGGACACGACTGAGCGACTTCCCTTTCCCTTGGTAACCTAAGATAGACAATCAAGAGACTTTTTAATAAAGTCTCTTAATAGACTTTTTATTAAAAGACTTTTTAATAAAGTCTTTTGAAAACTTTTATTTTTAAAATAAAACCTTTTAACAGACAATCAGGAGACTTTTCCTTGATAGCCTTTTATAGTTCACTCCACAGGCCACTTTAATACTGACCTGTCAAGTTGAAGATGCTTGCAGTCAATCATGATAATTCACTCAGCATCTCAGTGGATTGTTGCCATGATTTGGACTTGACAGTTGAATTCAAGATCAACATCCCTGCACTAAAGAAAGACAATGCATTGTCTTAGTGAAAGCTAGATATTTTCTGATATAGAACTCACCAGCAAATAATTTGAAAACTGTTTTGAAGTTCAGACCTCTAGATGTTTACTTAAATGAGCTATATTACATCTCTCTGGTCACTACCAAGTGTATCAAACATTTGAAGATTTTGTCATATATTTCATTTATGTGTGGGCAAGCAGTAATAATATTTTTAGTGAGAAGGAAAAAAGCATAAAATAATATATTCAATGAGAAGGAAAAAAGTCATTGTTTTTCTATTATTATTTTTCTTTTTCTGAAAAGTTAATTACCCTTTGATTTTTTAAAATATAGCTTTTGTTTTCACTATGATGGACAACATATGAAGAGAAGTATCTATGAGGCATAGGTACACAATTATGTATGAATCACTTTCTTAAGTTATTGAATTAAAAAGAATCAAGAATCAAGGAATAAGAAATTATGGTTGAGATTGAGATTTACATATTGAAATGTATTAATGTTCTCACAATAAAGTAAACTCTCCTGTGTTATAGTAAAATAAATACAACTTATTTTTGTAATTTGCAGAAATACACAATTATTAGTTAGTTTAGTTCTCATATTAAGGTGACCTTTCCAGGCCAGTTTTACTGAAGTGTTTTTTAAAGAATTATCCCATAATGACCTGCAGATTAAATCAATAGCACCCCTTCTGAAATATTTACAACTTCTGAACTCTTATTTTAATCTTGACTGAGATTTCATGTTGTAGACATACTGATAGGAAAAATAAACTACATATTTAGTATAACAAACTTTTTATATTTATCCACTTTCAGAATATTTGGTGAACAAATATAACTTTAATGTCTTTCAAGAGGAACTGAAGAGACATCTAGTATCTAAGAGTCTCTGTATGATCCTTACCCTGGTTAAATACCAATACTACGTTTTTATTGGTGATATTATCTCTCTGATCTTTTAGTAAATGATCTATTACTTAGAGTTGACAGGTTAACAGCACAGAACATCTGTAGGCATGACACTTTATTTTGAGAGCCATGGTGGGATGGAAAATGATATACATGAGTCTGTGGCATGCTTATTAATAGGATTCATTTCTGAGTAGCCGCATTATCAAAATTTGCAGATATTAAGAACCACTGACAATACTGATAATTTCACCTGAAAAAGCAGAGAAACTTGATTACAGGTTCACATACTTTCAAACTTCAATAATATTATTTATGTAAATGAAGTTAAAGTGAGGCATCAAGAATTCTCTGGCATCATAAGTTTGTAGTTATACATCCTATAGTAGTCCAAAATATCAAGGATCATTCTAAAGACCAATTTAAAGGTCACATAGGCTTCTCAGTTATTTAACAGACAGTGAAACTCCTTTAAGAGTTAAACCCAACTTATGGAAAGGTTTTGGACAGCCTCATTTATAATGGGCAAGATAATTGTGAGACTGAAGAAGATGGAAAGGACTGTCATAAATTACTTCAAAATGTTCTGTCTTGTCTTACTTATGGCTATGAACTGAAATTTGTCTAAAAATTGCTGTCATACACCAAAAAGTTATAAAATAAAGAAAAATACAACAGCAATTATGGGCAAATAAATATTTAAGGAATTCATATATGAAGCAACAGGAAATAGAGGAAATGCACGTTTAGAGAAAATTAAGCATCACCCAGTTTAAACATTAGTGTGATTAATTAATAAATGTTGTAAACTGAAGGTAAATGACTTCCCACACTTTAAGAACTTGCTTCTATGGAAGCCATGCATATATTAAGAGATTTTTTTAATGTTAAGAAGAATTTAATTATTTACAATGGCATAATTTATTTTCCAAAGAAAGTTCTAAATATAATTTATGAACATTTGATTGACTGATTTGAACTAATAAACAGCATATTATTAATCTCAAAGTCAGTGATTATTAACATACATAAAGATTATCAGTCAAAAGGTAAGTGTTTATTGTAAAGCAACATAGTCTGTGAGAAGACTTCAGAGTCAGATATGGATTTAAACTTCACCTCTGGCACTTGAAACTTGTATATTCTTGGGTGAATTATTAGTATCTTGAGACTTACTTCCCTCATTTATAGAATGAACATGGTGATGTCAGGATGAGAAAGTGTTAGTCACTCAGCCATGTCCGACTCTTTGCAACCCATGGACTGTAGCCTGCCAGGGTTCTCTGTCCATGGGATTTCCTAGGCAAGAATACTGGAGTGGGTAGCCATCTGCTTCTCCTGGGGATCTTCCCAAACCAGGGATCAAACCCGGATCTCCAGCATTGCAGGCAGATTCCTTGTCTGAGCTACTAGGGTAATGCCAAGGTGACAAGGTTATGATGAAATTCAATTAGTAACTGTATGTGAGAAAGATCCTAGCCCAGTGCCTCACACAAACTAGATATTCAGTAGTTCCTACTTTGTTGTTGTTCTTGCTTATATAAAACCAAAGAATATAGCAAAAACTGCTTTATCCTTTAGAAGATGTTTATTATAAAAACATATGTATTATATATAAAAATCTTTACTAGTTATATTGTTCTTTACTAGTTATATCTTATAGTTATAAACAATATATTTATAAGTATTAGTAAGATTATAGGAATAAATATCAACCATTCTTATTTAAAATATGTAGTTATAGAAAGCATTTGCTTTAAATAATGCTAGGGAATATGTATTGAGGACAGATGTTCCTCTGTTAACACATTATAGGCAGTAAAGCAATCAAAGAGAAGTAATTTTTTTAAGGGATATTGAAATAACTTTTAAAAATTTTACAGTAAATTATGTTCTGCCACTTAACCTCCTAATACCATGTCTTTGAAATGAAGAGATATTTAAATGTTTTTCAATAACATATATATATTTACATTTATATGTTGTTAATATCTTTGTTCTTACTGTTAGTTTATAAAATGCAATCTGGAGGCCACCTGAGTTGATCAAAGCTTAACTGCCCTTCTGAATCTGATAGCTATTTGGCTATGAGACAGTCATATTGTGCTGTAGGATATGTATAATATAGTAATATAATATATATATATATGTATGTATATATATTATGGATCGATCTATCTATCTATCTAGATTTTCTGTTGAATGCCAGAAAAGCTCTGTTATAAGACTCATGAGCTAAGGTTGTCATTCCATGATACCTGTTATGTTTCCTCTTGTAGCCGAATTTAAATGTCAGCCTGGCCGATTTCAGTGTGGAACTGGGCTCTGTGCTCTGCCTGCTTTCATCTGTGATGGAGAGAATGACTGTGGGGACAATTCTGATGAACTCAACTGTGGTAGGTGATTATATTCATAGCTACTGAACATAAATTGAAATCTTAACTGATTATGTTTGCACCGGTTTAAATTCAGATACAGACTTTAACGCACATTTTTCATTCTTTTTATCTTCTAGACACACATGTCTGCCTCTCAGGTCAGTTCAAGTGTACCAAGAACCAGAAATGCATCCCAGTAAACCTCAGATGTAATGGGCAAGATGACTGTGGGGATGAGGAAGATGAAAAGGACTGTCGTAAGTCACCTCTAATTGCTCTGTCTTATGTCTTTCAACTGAAATTGCTCTAAAAATTACTATTGTTCATCATAAATATATACTGTGTAGAAAATATAACTGCAATGATGGGAAAATAATTCCACATAGATATCTATAGGGATGGATTATTTAAGAAATGCTATATAAAACCAAATAGAAAGTTTAAATGGGTGGATCTTTACTAAAAAGCTACCTGGAAATTATGACAAACACAAAGAAACATGCATTCATCCACATCATCCTTAAGAGAAGCAACAAAAACAAATTATCAGTGATTATAGTGTTTTTTTAAAAATGATATTTTACCTTATTAAGTAGCTACATGTAATTTTCTTCTGTTGATTTAATTAGTTACTTGAAATCAACACCATTTTTATTAGAGATTGCTTTTTTCCTAGTAATAACATACTGAGTGTATGAAAAGAAACAAAAATCTGGGCAAAATATCTGAACAAAATTACTTATTAGAAACTAAATAATGCTCCTCCTAAAATATCTTAACGTGGTACTTCAAAAAACAATAGTAAAATATTTTTACTTCTGTTCACCTCTTATTTCAATATCTCATGAAAAATAAATAATCATAAAATGGAAGGCAGAACAGTTTACATCATATGCATATGTGCCCATAGGCAGGCAGGCATGGACACATGGACACACAGGATCTGAACCATAGGGCAGCTGTCAAGTTCAAGCTTTCAGCAGAACTGCTGTCAACATTTCTGTCTTGCTGAAGTTTTATTTTATTCCTCTAAAACTTTTATCAGTAAATAATGTTCAGTCATCCAGCAATTTGATTAAGATGGTGCATTCAGAATAAAGTCAGTGCCAGTTCTTTATGGTCAGCCATTCTAGGAGCGGATCTATTAAACTGACGAAGATTTGTGAAGCAGTTTATAGTTTCAGTCAGATGTTCGCCTCATCTCTCAAAACCTCAGCACAACTAGAGGTTTTAATAAATTCTATGCTTTTTATTCTCTCATTCACTAATATCTTCTGATTTATGTCTTCCTATTTATAAAAATGTGTGTAAATTCTTAAATTTATCTGAAAAAACATATTTTGAAAAAAACCTGAATTATTTTTTAAATTTAGTTTCAAGGTATTTAATCAAGGGTAGGGTGATTTTGAAAACTCTTATTTTTATCAAATGCATCATTGAAGAAATATGTTTTATTTATTTCTACTGGATTAGATAAAGGAATACATTGCAGATAATTAAAAGTTAAAACTTATCACCGTCAGGGGCTTATTAATTAAGAGAAGATACATTTTCAATTGATTAACTTAAAATTTATTTATTTTTTAAAAAATTAAAACATCTATTCTTGTCAAAGCTGCATTTTAATAGATGCTTTCCTTTTAAGCTGAAAACAGCTGTTCTCCAGACTACTTCCAGTGTAAAACCACAAAACATTGCATTTCCAAGCTGTGGGTTTGTGATGAGGATCCGGACTGTGCAGACGCATCAGATGAGGCTAACTGTGGTGAGTGTTTTGTGACCACGGATCTTACTTATTGTATTTATCTCATCATCTGAAATGACCAGAGTGAGGCAAATTTGAACACAATTCTGGATACAACTATGGTATCAAAGAGTCCCTAAAAGTTTTATCCCTGGGTTCTCAGGGTCAGTAACCTCAGGTTAGCCATTTTCTAAAAAGCATGGAGGGTTAAGGCAGAAGGGTAAGTATTGTTTTAGCATCAATCAAAACTTTCTTAAAAGGTAGATCTAAAAGGTAAGATAGAACTATCATCTTATGTTAGCATGCTGCTGTTGCTGCTGCTAAGTCGCTTCAGTCGTGTTCGACTCTGTGTGACCCCATAGACGGCAGCACACCCCGTCCCCAGGATTCTCCAGGCATATGCACATGCTATTAGCATTTAATGAATAGAAACAATAAAACTATTTTCTTATTGTTCTGTTGCTGCCGCTGCTAAGTCACTTCAGTCGTGTCCAACTCTGTGCAACCCCATAAATGGCAGCCCACCAGGCTCCCCTGTCCCTGGGATTCTCCAGGCAAGAACACTGGAGTGGGTTGCCATTTCCTTCTCCAATGCATGAAAGTGAAAAGTGAAAGTGAAGTCGCTCAGTCGTGTCCGACTCCTAGCGACCCCATGGCCTGCAGCCCACCAGGCTCCTCCGTCCATGGGATTTTCCAGGCAAGAGTACTGGAGTGGGGTGCCATTGCCTTCCTCGTCTTCTTGTTCTAGACTTCACTTTCCTCCTTAAATGTCATATAATTGTCCTTTTATCCAATGATTATTGTTCATTCTTAAACATGGTCGGGTGGGGGGAAGAAAAAAGACAATAAAAGCATTTTCTTGTTTCAGTAGGTGACAGCAATCACTTAAGATAGCATGTTTCTGAAACATTAATATTTTCACTTAAAGTCAGTTGTTTTATTTACAATTTATTATTTCTTATTAACATTGCAGAAATAAATATGTATTCATTTTATTTAAAGCATTTTATTCTATCTTGAAAATGTGAAACAGAAAATGAAAGTTATTGTTATGTGTAACTCATTTTTATCAACATCTAGTAAATATTAATTGAGGCTAATCACTTTAGGTGAATCCAAAAAACTTTGCATTTTGAGGGAGACAAAAAAGCATTTAATATAGTAATTGAATAGAAAAGACAAATTTTGTCTAAACTAAAGAAAGAACTTCCAGGCTTCTAAGATAAAAGTGTCTTAAATGTATCGTCTAGATCCCACCTTACTCTTTCACTCTTCTGGGAGAAATCAACATAATGAAAAACCTTTAGGTTCTTTGAAGTTTCATTATATTGAAAAAAACTCATGAGCTGCATGGATAATCACAAGCAATATTGTATCTTTAAGAGTTGTTGTTGTTGTTGTTTAATATTGTCTCCTGTGTCTTCAGGACATGCAACCACTGTGGCTTATTCATTTTATAGTATCATAAAACCACCATTCATCACTTATGTGGAATTGGTCTTCCTAATCAATTCACATGGCCTCAAACTACATCCATCACCAGTTTGTCTATAACAGTTATCAATTTTGCAGACTACTGTGCAGACTAGTTTACATTACTGGCTATTTTACTCTGTTGTATTTTGTATTTTTGTTTACCAAACGAACATGAAATAGTGACTTATATTACCTATCTGAATAATTTACTGAGTGAATTTTTTAAAATTTTATTCTTGTTCCTCACTTTGATGTGATTTAACTGTTTTGGAACAGTATAGTATTCAAACTGATAATTATTAATCATCATCATAATGCCTATTATTTATGTGATGTCCATCGTATGGCCCAAGAAATGTGTTCAGAGCTTTGCAGTGATTACTTCATTTAAAGTCTTTATTATCCCTATTTAATGGATGAGAAAAATGAGAGCCAGAGGTAACTTGCTTCAAATTGCAGAGCTAACAAATGGTAGACAGGGAACTTGAATGCAAAGTTATTTTACATGAAAGCATCTGCTCTATGAACATAGCATGA
This sequence comes from Bos indicus x Bos taurus, assembly GCF_003369695.1. NCBI lineage: Eukaryota > Metazoa > Chordata > Mammalia > Artiodactyla > Bovidae > Bos > Bos indicus x Bos taurus. The sequence continues at coordinate 56,435,872 of NC_040077.1, forward strand.
ATCCACCTCATTTTTTCTATATAAAGAAAAAGATATTTAAATATTTTCTGTTATAAATTTATATAGAATTCTCCTAGCCACAATTATTGCTTTAAGTTCTAGACCAGTATAAAAATACTTGCATACACACAGGAAGAAGAAGATAGATTGAAGAAGGATTACCATTTAATTTGTCTTAAACCCACTCTAAAATGTTATTGTGGACAGGTGCTATTTTAATTAAAAGAAACTTCATCATATTTTAGCAGGGCATTTGTCAATCCTTATTTTACAAGGAGCTAAAAGACCAAATTTTCCCTTCTTTTGTCTTCAATACATATAGAAAGGCAATGTGTTTTTACTAATTCTGTTAACACCCTGGTGGGATAGTTCATTTTTGATGCTTTATTGAGTCAGAAAGAAATGTATCACTCCTTAAAGATTAACCCTATCATGCCAAGGCCTTTTTATTTGAATTTGAGTTATGTGTTTCTTGTGGGAGAGAATGCACCTTGCCTCTAAGTAGGGATGAGCTTCACTATTGCATATCAAGTGGCCTAGCAGAATGAATCATAGGCTTGCAATAAGTGCCATTAAGGAAATGTTGCAACACCTCCATATGCAAGCAGTTTTTATTGCAATTGCTTTCTGTATTTTCTTAGCCCTGTGCTTAGTTTAGGGGGAGATTCTATTTCACTCTTGAAGATCACCTAGTCCTTACATCTTATTTTTCAACACCAATATTTGTATTTATCTATAGTTTTATATCTAATTGGCTTCTGTCCGTTCCAAAGTTCCAGTATTATAGTTTGTTCTAACTTGACCTAAACAGTTTGGATTTTTTTGCTTTTAACTGTAAATAAGAATAGTATAGAAGCACACATACAAGTAAACAATGTATACATGTTAAATAGGGAAATAAATAACCAGTAATGTATAAATATTTTAAAAATTATTTGGCTTTTAGTATATTTACCAAAATACTACATATCTATTGAATTCAACCCAGTGTAATTTTTGAGATCTTGAGTACTTGCAAATTTAACAACTAATATTCAATATGTATAAAAATTATATGGTAATCATTTCTATATTAGCATAAACAGATTTTGAATCCCTTTGAATACATGTAGATTCAATATATTAATAGTTTAAGAGTCTTTTCCAGTACACTCGTCATGGTGAGATTTTAAATTTAAAAATTAAATTAACTATATAGTTTCCCATCTTGTACACCTAGTTTTTGAGATGGTTAAATTTAAATCCATGAAAGCTACATTTGGCACATTTGGATTTAAAATTAAAAATATTTTTTAAACATTTTTTAAGTGTATTTCTGTGTAAAGATAGATTTATATATATATTACCTTCACAGTCATAGCAAACGCAGTGGGTCCATCTTATCCTCAGGTTCCACACTAGCAGATATGGAGGGCTGACTGTCCTAAGCCATTTTGTATGAGGGACAGATACCATGGATTTTGGTATCTGTAGGGTTACTAATCCCTTTTGGGTACCAAGGGAATATTGTAGTGGTAACTTTATTCTGTGAGTTGCTAATAGTTATAAAATTACTTCCTTTTGCCCTAAGTTATTTATTCTTTCCTCACTCTATGCCCAAAGGTAAACAAATCTTTTAAAATAAGTGTGTAGATATACACACTTTTACTAGACTCTTGGAAGGCTATTTCACTGTGTATTACAACATTAGATCAATGCCACATTTGAAACCCTGACCACAACAAGTGGATTGTTCCAATTGTGGCAGTGCTGGGGTTTTCATTCGGAATCTTAGTTTCAAACTTCCTCCACCTCCTGCCTGCCATTTTCCCTTTAAGTACAGATTTCGGGATTTGACAGATCTGTACTAGATTCATACTTCTGCTCTGTCATCTGAGTTGAAACGTTTGTACAATTTGACTCTGATAAGATGATATCAAAATATGTCTTTCCATTATGTTCTATCTTCCTGATCTATAGTTTAGAATCTGTGTTTCCTAGAACCCTAGGAAACAGTTTTCTGTGTGAGATTTCCTGGTCAATTCTGTACTCACCACTCCACTCTCTGGAATCAGCTCTTTGTGCTGGCACTTGCCTTTCCTACTTTCTTCTCTTGTCTCCTACATCTTTTTACCTTACTTAAAAGAGAGTCTCATCAAAGAGAGTCTTGCTTTCACGTTGGTTCAGAGTCCTTTGCTGCATTTGAGCCATCTTGATATAAAACCAACCTGCTGCTTGGTTAATTATATTTATTAATGAATTTGTTATAATCACACTAGCTGGGGCTTGTGAGAGGAATTTGGCTTTCCCATAGTAGCCTTGTACTTTCCACAGCCTGGATTTCGAACATGACACTGAACACACTCAAACTAAAAGACAGAATTTGTCAGTGCTTGCTTTTATTTTCCCTTTAATGTTTGTTGAGGAAATTTGAATAAGGTCCTCATGCTGTGAGAATAAAGAAAAAAAAAAAGACATTTTAAGTTAAAGAAAGTACATGTTAAATTATAAGCTATTCCAAACATACAGACTTGTACAAAAAGTTATACAGTTATATACCATGTACCATTTTTAATACATTTTAACATTTGGCCTAAGCTGTCTCTTAAAACATCCAAATCCCACAATAACAACTTATGCCCATCTCTATACTTCCCCTTTCCCTTCCTCCCCTTGTCCTGAAGTAGTCATATATCATTTGCATGTATTTTAAAAAATTTACCATGTTAGTATTCATTTATTAATATGTACCTAATAGTTTATAGTATTGAAGGACTGATGTTGAAGCTGAAACTCCAATACTTTGGCCACCTGATGCGGAGAGCTGACTCATTTGAAAAGACCCTGATGCTGGGAACGATTGAGGACCAGAGGAGAAGGGGATGACAGAGGATGAGATGGTTGGATGTCATCACTGACTCAATGGACGTGGGTTTGGGTAAACTCCGGGAGTTGGTGATAGACAGGGGGGCCTGGCGTGCTGCAGTTCATGGGGTCGCAAAGAGTTTGACACGACTCAGGGACTGAACTGAACTGAACTGAAAAGTTTATAAAAGAGGGTATTACACTTTCTATATTAATTTGAGGCTTAAGGTATTGTAGTAGTATAGTGTGTTCATGTGAATAATATATTTCCATATAAAGATAATTTCTACATATTTCAATTATTACAGATTTGTTGGCAAATAAAGTACAAAAGTGGAGAAGGAAATGGCAACCCACTCCAGTATTCTTGCCTAGAGAATTCCATGGACAGAGAAGCCTGATGGGCTGCTGCCCAGAGGGTCGTACAGAGTCGGACACGACTGAAGCAACTTAGCATGCATGCATGCATTGGAGAAAGAAATGGCAACCCACTCCAGTATTCTTGCCTGGAGAATCTCAGGGACAGAGGAACCTGGTGGGCTGCCGTCTATGGGGTTGCACAGAGTCGACATGACTGAATCAACTTAGCAGCAGCACCAACAGCAGCAAAGTACAAAAAACTTTATTCAAACTGTGCTATAAACCCCTCAAAGTTTCAGTTCTCTTCACAGTTGCTCTAATTGTCACCTTGCATGAAAGTTCATTAAAAGCAGATGTGACAGGGCCTAGAGGCAGGAAGCTGTTAATCCTATAGGCAATATTAGACTAAATGTTATACTTAGGATGGAGGACTGGGAATGAGACTGAAGAGGAAAGCTCTGATACTGATGATTGTAGTAAAAAAAAGTCATGGTATTTGAGTTTAGTGACTTGGGAATTTAGTTATTTTCAAACTTTTTATTAATTCTACTTAGAATAACATTTAGTAAATGTTAGTTCCATGATTTCAAGATCATCTAGGAGGAAATACCTTTGTTCACATATGCAAGAAAGGATGATACACTAAGTTCTGTCTCTTGGGAAACAATCCACACTTATATGTTAATATGTTTGGTTAAGACATCTGTTACTGTTTTAATTCATGTTTCCTGAATTTAAATATAGGTTACAAATTTATGTATTCTGATTAGTAACAAATGATCTGAATATCATCCAGTGCCTCTACCCTGCTAGTGGCTGTGACTTTTGTGCGAGGGGTGGGATGAGGGGGTTGATTGCCAAAGCAGGCTGATGGGAGACTGATTTTAAATTTTCAGATATGTAGCATTATGATATCTCTTAGTTATTTGGAAGGGTGGACTTTGAATGTTTATGTTAGCAGGTCGTGAGGAGAAAGGCCTCTAATCCTCATATTCTCTGGGACCCCTTTTGGTCTCTGCTACCTGATGAGTTCTTCTACTGTAACTAACTCATGCTGTGTAGTGCTGGTCTCTCTACTCTTTGCTTAAGTGTGTGTGTGCTCAGTCACTAAGTTGTGGCCGACTCTTTGCAACCTCATATACTGTAGCCCGCCAGGCTCCTGTCCTTGGCATTGCCTAAGTGTGGGTTCGGCTATTTTTCTCTATGACTCCATTCTTGGGTGAGCTACAACCTCATAAATTTCTGCTGTATATAAAAACTCTTGACCTAAGATCTTCTCAGACACACATGATCCTGCAAATCTCCAGGTCATGTCAGGTGCCAGGGAGACTACCTCATGCTTATCTATTTAGCTATTACCACTTTTTCATTTTATTTTTATTATTTTTAATTGGAGGATAGTTGCTTTACAGTGTTGTATTGGTTTCTGCCATACAGCATCACAAATCACTGTAACTATATACATATATATGTATGTATACCTTCCCTCTTGAGCCTCCCTCCCACCCTGATCCCCATCCCACTGCTCTAGGTCATCACAGAATACCAGGCTGGGGTCCCTGGGTTATACAGAGCTTTCCACTAGCTATCTATTGTACAATCAGCAGTGATGTATATACACCCAATTTTAATGTCATTAAATCAGCCCTTCCTGAGTTTTGTTGACTGTGTTATACACTTGATGCTAGATGTTTCTCCTCAAAGCTTGGCATCTCCCAAAGATAAAAATGGTGCTTCCAATAGAGCCCTTGAGGAAGAGCCTGTCTGCAGGAATGGGGCCAGGAAATTGTCTTCTAGCTTTTGTACAAATAAATGAATGAATTACATGTGAATCATTAAATAGTCTAAGTGGAACACATTTAGTCTTTTTTTTATGAACTATCTGCAGTAATTTTTATGCACTGATTGTCTCTGAAACAAAAGAATGTGAAACTATTTGGTGATGCTTTATTATTTTCCTCTCAATAAGAGGAAGCTGTAAGATTTAATTTTTATTGCAGAAAGCTAGAAAGGAGTCCATACAATAAGTCAGGAGACCTACCAAATATTCCAGACTCTGAATTGATCTGAAATAAAAGCAAGGAGACCTAAAATAGCTTTTTGTTAGTAAGGCTACAGTTGAATTTGTAAAGGAGAGGAACTACAGGTTTATTTTAATATCTGGGTTGAAACAGTCAATTTTTTTTAAAGAAACTGAATCACAAATGTAGCATTCTGTGATATTTTTGCTTGAAAAAGTTCATCTTTATCATACTGCTCCCTTTATCCTTGACCAACTACATTTGACTTAAATAACACACATACACACACACAAACCCTAGTTGCAGATGTATAGCAGTACATAGGAAGTATTAGGTGCTTTCTTAAAAAATAAATATGAAATGCAGAACTTTAAAAATTTGCCTCCTTTTACTACCTTTAAAACAAAAAATATGTACTTCTTTCAGTTTGTAAAATTCTGTTCTCATATGCTTTGGGCTGGCAATTTCCAAAGAGAATATTCTATTATTTTTATTTTCAGTCAGTATTTAGTTTTGTTTTCTACCATGTGTATTTGTTAAATGCTGTACTCTGCCCTCAGTCGTGTCAGACTCTTTGCAACAGCATGGGCTGTAGCCCACCAGGCTCCTCTGTCCATGAATTTTCTAGGCAAGAATACTGGAGTAGGTTGCTATTTTTCTCCCCTAGAAGATCAAACCTTCCTTGCCAGGTTTGATCCCAGGCAAGGATCAAACCTACTTCTCCTGAATCTCCTGTCTTGGCAGGAAGATTCTTTACAATTAAGCCACTTGGGAAGCCTATATCTGATTACACTGTACATAAATGAATGTGTGTGTGTTGTGTTAGTTGCTCAGTCATATCCGATTCTTTGTGACCCCATAGACTGTAGACCCCCAGGCTCCTCTGTCCATGGAATTCTCCAGGCAACAATACTTGAGTGGGTTGCCATTCCCTTCTTCAGGGGATCTACTGCACAATTGCACTCATCTCACACGTTAGTAAAGTAATACTCAAAATTTTCCAAGCCAGTCCTCAGCAATAAGTGAACCGAGAACTTCCAGATGTTCACACTGGTTTTAGAAAAGGCAGAGGAACCAGGGACCAAATTGCCAACATAGGATGGATCATCGAAAAAGCAAGAGAGTTCCAGAAAATCATCTATTTCTGCTTTATTGACTATGCCAAAGCCTTTGACTGTGTGGATCACAATAAACTGTGGAAAATTCTGAAAGGTGTGAGAATACCAGACCACCTGACCTGCCTCTTGAGAAATCTTTATGCAGGTCAGGAAGCAACAGTTAGAACTGGACGTGGAACAATGGACTGGTTCCAAATCAAGAATGGAGTACGTCAAGGCTATATATTGTCACTCTGCTTATGTAACTTATATGCAGAGTACATCATGAGAAATGCTGGGCTGGAAGAAGCACAAGCTAGGATCAAGATTGCCGGGAGAAATACCAATAACCTCAGATATGCAGATAACACCACCCTTATGGCAGAAAATGTAGAAGAACTAAAGGGCCTCTTGAAAGTGAAAGAGGAGAGTGAAAATGTTGACTTAAAGCTCCACATTTAGAAAACTAAGATCATAGCATCTGGTCCCATCAACATCCTACTTATACACTGCTTAAACCATTTGGTGCATGATCCACAGCTTGCCAGCCATGCCATGCATGTCACACATTTGAAAATATTGTCCTCCTCTTGATTAACTGATAATATGAAGTTCAAAATGTTGAGATTAAGCACAGTGTGAAATACCTTTACTTGCATGATGAAAGTTTTGAAAATATTGTAAGAGTATTATTAGCATGAGTTAAATAGATTGTATGATTATTGAGAAGAGAATATTTGCTCATGCTAATGAGCAAATACTCTTAGAATTCTCTCAAAAAATTTTCACTGTGTAGAAGTGAGGGTTATTTAAGTTGTGCTTTGCTTTCAGTTTTTTTTGAAATTCAGTATAAGAAAGTATTTTTTCTTATTTTGTGAAATTTTGTAATTAACCACTGGGCATGAACCATCCAGATTCTTTTTTGGAAGATACTGTTAAGTCTTGGCACAGGATGCTGTATTTGTTGGCAGTGAAACAAATGAAAGAAATGAACATACTAAAATCTCTGGGTTGGAATACTTAACACAAAAGTAATTACATGTGACTCTATTGACTAAAGGTATGACTATTATTAAAAAACTATCAGGTGTGGGGGAAGATTGGCAGAGCCAATCTTGAATTCCAGAGCTTTTTTGTGTGCTTTTTAGCTTTCACAGCTGGAATTTACTACTTCCTTATAGTATAAAATTATTCATTCACCAGTTTCTTTTTTTTTTAGCATCTTACTGGCAGATGGAAAGTTTTCACTAACCATGTTGCTGAATTAACATGAAATGCATTTCTAAAACACAGTAAAGGATGGAGCTGAATATGTCAAGTCCACTCTGTTTCATCTAGAGTGCATATATTGTTATGATAATCATAGAATCTTTGAAGGAAAAGGATCATTAGAGGTCATCTGGTTTTCACCTATTTTAATAGGGCCATGTCTATCATCTCTAATGATACAAACAAAAACATTTATTTTTGTCTAGGTAAAATCCTCATACTACAAATTAAGCCTTTTTTTTTTCTTTTAAAAATATTTTCAATGGAAATATTGAGTAACCACATACTATTTAAAGTCCTTTGTTTAAGTGTTTGCAAAGTAATTTTTACATCTTTCTTCTGGTCTATTAGTTTCATTTTCTTTAATCCCTCTGCTTTGTGTTCTATTTTTGCATTCTGATAATCAGCTGTATAGCTCTCTCCTAAAACCTTTAAAAATTCTCTGGTTTGGTTATGATCTATGAAACAGAATGCAGCATTTTTAGTTATATAACTGCTGAGTATCTCCCATTCTCCATTACTGTATGCTCACTTGTGTATTCTAATATAGTGCTTGATTAAAAGCAATTACAACTACAACATTCATATTGTTTATCTGTGACTAACTTACATGATTACCAGCTTTGGAGATTTCACCTTCTACCAGCTTTCACTGTGATGTATTTATGAGCTGCTTCTATGTTGTTGCATTTTTAAAGGTTCTAATGAAGTCGACTATCTATCTTGCCAAATTCTAAATTTTGAGAGTAGGAGCCATATATCTTCTATCCCTTAAAATATCCAGTACATAGTACAGAATCTAGCATGGATAAGTATTTGAGAAATGAGTGATGGAAGGAAATTTTTTTTAAATATAAGTTTTGATTTGGACTTCCCTGGTGGCTCAGATGGTAAAACATCTGCCTACAATGCAGGAGACTCAGGTTCAATCCCTGGGTTGGGAAGATCCCCTGGAGAAGGAAATGGCAACCCACTCCAGTATTCTTCCCTGTAAAATCCCATGGACGGAGAAGCCTGGTAGGCTATAGTCCACAGGGTCACAAAGATTTTATTTGGTTTAGCCAGATATAATACCTTTCTCCATTAAACCTGAGCTTTTGGAGCTTAGTTTTCTTTCTTTGTATATATATATATATATATATTTTTTTTTTTTTCATTTTGTATTTGTGTAGAAACTGCTTTTCCTCCTGTGCAATCCAATATTTCAGGCTTTACTAGTACACAAAACTGACTAACATTGTAAGGAAATTTCAATATATAGAAAAATTGACATATTCTGTCAAAGTTATACCATGAGATGTCCCTCCCCACCTATAGGAAGGTAAACATGTTACGGCAGTACCACCAGGCAGCTTTGCAAAAAGAGAGCCACAGTTCTGGGATTACTAGAAACAGAGCACCATTCTTGATTTCAGTATTCATGAACTGAGTAGATTTCTTCAGGCCTCTACCATTTCCTCATTATAAACAGATATAATATTTTTTGTCCTTAGAAATCTAATGAGAGTGTTAAATAAAAATATGAGAGTACCTAATCAATGTATAAGTACATAATAGAACCTCAGCAAATAATTTTTGTCCCTTTTTTCAACACATCATGCTAGATATCTAGTATTGATATAGGCTAAAACAATTACACAGTCTGTAATGGAGACAGAAGGGAACAAATACACTACTATGAAATTTTCTAACACATGAAAAAATGGTTCTGTGAAATCTTGTATTTCTTGTCATGCTGTGTTGCTCTGTCATGTCCAGCTCTTTGCTACCCCATAGACTATGGCCCATCAGACTCCTCTGTCCATGGAATTTTTCAGGCAAGAATACTGGAGTGGGTTGCCATTTCCTCCTCCAGGGGATCTTTCCTACCTAAGGATCGAACCCACATCTTCGGTGTCTCCTGTATTGCCAGGTGGATTCTTTACCGCTGAGCCACCTCTCTGCATTTCTTGTCAGAAAAGAGGAAAACAATAAAATATTGAATTAATAATAGAAAGTTTGTGACTTTAGATAATAATGAAAAGTGAAAGTGTTAGTAACTCAGTCGTATCTGACTCTGTGATCCCATATACTGTAGCCCACCAAGCTCCACCGTCCAGGCAGTACTAGAGTGGGTAGTCATTCCCTTCTCCAGGAGATCTTTCTAACGTGAGTCTCCTTCATTGTAGGCAGATTCTTTACTGTCTGAGCCTCCAGGGAATGCTCAGTGTAATAATAAATGTTAAATAGCACATGGCTAGTATGAAACTTCAGGTATATGTTACAGGGTATCCAGGAAGCCTTAGAATCACAGTTCTGTATATACCTTACACATTCCTGTGAATCCTGTTTGGTTTAAAAGCTTTTTCAAAATGTAATTGGCATACAATAAAGTGTATACATTTAAAATGTACAGTTTGATAGGTTTTACAGTTTTATTTGAATAGGTGATTAAATCGTCACCACATTCAAGATAATGAACATATTTATCACTCCTAGAAATGTATTTCCTTTTGCAATTGTCTCCCTCACATGTCTTCCTGCATCCCTGTCTCCGCAGATAACAGCTTACCTGCTTTCAGTCACTGTAGATTAGTGTGTATTTAGATAAAACGGGAGTCATACAGTCTGTATTCATTTTGTCTGGCTTATTTAACTCAGCTAAATTATTTTGGGGTTATCCTTTTATGTGGCTCATTGTATCAAGTGTTCATTCCTGTATCTTGCTGTGAAGAATTATAATTATGAATATACCCCAATATTTTCAATCTGTTTATCCATTTATGATCACTTGGGTTGATTCAAAGAGATTTTTTTCATTGAAATATTGCTGATATACAATATTATATGCTACAACTATACTCAATAGTAGTTCACAATTTAAAGGTTATATTCTATTTATAGTTATTATAAAATATTTGCTATATCTGTCATGATATAACATATATTTTGTAGCTAATTTAATATCTAATAATTTTGTGTAGCTCTTAATTCCTTGAATCAAGTTTTCAGTTCAGTTCAGTTCAATTTAGTCGCTCAGTCGTGTCTGACTCTTTGCGACCCCATGAATTGCAGTGCACCAGGCCTCCCTGTCCATCACCAACTCCTGGAGTTCACTCAGACTCACGTCCATCGAGTCAGTAATGCCATCCAGCCATCTCATCCTCTGTCGTCCCCTTCTCCTCCTGCCCCCAATCCCTCCCAGCATCAGAGTCTTTTCCAATGAGTCAACTCTTCGCATGAGGTGGCCAAAGTACTGGAGTTTCAGCTTCAGCATTATTCCTTCCAAAGAAATCCCAGGGCTGATCTTCAGAATGGACTGGTTGGATCTCCTTGCAGTCCAAGGGACTCTCAAGAGTCTTCTCCAACACCACAGTTCAAAAGCATCAATTCTTCGGCGCTCAGCCTTCTTCACAGTCCAACTCTCACATCCATACTTGACCACTGGAAAAACCATAGCTTGACTAGACGAACCCTTGTTGGCAAAGTAATATCTCTGCTTTTCAATATGCTATCTAGGCTGGTCATAACTTTTCTTCCAAGGAGTAAGCATCTTTTAATTTCATGGCTGCAGTCATCATCTGCAGTGATTTTGGAGCCCAAAAAAATGAAGTCTCACACTGTTTCCATTGTTTCCCCATCTATTTCTCATGAAGTGATGGGACCAGATGCCATGATCTTCGTTTTCTGAATGTTGAGTTTTAAGCCAACTTTTTCACTCTCCTCTTTCACCTTCATCAAGAGGCTTTTTAGTTCCTCTTCATTTTCTGCCATAAGGATGGTGTCATCTGCATATCTGAGGTTATTGATATTTCTCCTGGCAATCTTGATTCCAGCTTGTTCTTCTTCCAGCCCAGCGTTTCTCATGATGTACTCTGCATAGAAGTTAAATCATCAGGGTGAGAATATACAGCCTTGACGTACTCCTTTTCCTATTTGGAACCAGTCTGTTGTTCCATGTCCAGTTCTAACTGTTGCTTCCTGACCTGCATACATGTTTCTCAAGAGGCAGGTCAGGTGGTCTGGTATTCCCACCTCTTAGAATTTTCCACAGTTTATTGTGATCCACACAGTCAAAGGCTTTGGCATACTCAATAAAGCAGAAATAGATGTTTTTCTGAAACTCTCTTTCTTTTTTGATGATTCAGAGGATATTGACAATTTGGTCTCTGGTTCCTCTGCCTTTTCTAAAACCAGCTTGAACATCTGGAAGTTCATGGGTCACATATTGCTGAAGCCTGGCTTGGAGAATTTTGAGAATTTCTTTTCTTTTTTTTTTTTAAATTTTATTTTATTTTTAAACTTTACATAATTGTATTAGTTTTTCTTTACTAGCATGTGAGAGGAGTGCAATTGTGTAGTAGTTTGAGCATTCTTTGGCATTGCCTTTCTTTGGGATTGGAATGAATTAAGTTTTAGACTATTGCAAATTAAGCTGCTATGAACTTTCATGTATTAGTCTTTTCTCTAGATCACATGATAAAGTGTATGCTTAACTTTAAAAAAAAAATATCAAACTCTTTTCCAAAATGGTTGTACCATTTTACATTTCCCTTGCAGTACTGGAGAATTCCAGTCCTCCACATCCTTGCCAATACTTCTAAATTTTAATCATTCTAATATGGCAACCAACTCCAGTATTCTTGCCTAGAAAATCCTATGGACAAAGAAGTCTGGAGGGTTACAGTCCATAGGGTTGTAAAGAATTGGACATGACCAAGCGACTGAGCACAATAGATATGTAATGGTGTCTCACTGTGATTTTAATTTGTATTTCATTAATAATTAATACTATTGAATAGTATTTTGTATGCTTATTTGCTGTCCATATATCCTCCTTGGATATACCTGAAGTATGTATTCAAATAATTTTCCCATTTTTATTGAAATATTTGCTTTTGCATTGTTGAATTTTGCATGTTCTTATACATTCTAGATGCAAGTTGTTTTTTGGATAAATGCTTCGCAAACATTTTCTCACAATCCTTGCCTTGTCTTTTCATTCTGTTCTTCTCACTTTAGGTTCAGTTTGCTCTTTTTGTGCTAGTTAATTATTGTGGAAGCTGAGGTCACTGATTCTAAAACTTTCTTCATTATAATATAGGTGTTTCATTATTTCAAAGTTCACCAAAATACTGTGTTAGTAGCATCTCACACATCTTTTAGTTTTACATCTTTTATTGTTCATGGTTTGGTCAATTTTGGTAGAGATGCCATGTGCCTTTGAAAAGAATGTATATTTTGCTCTTGTTGGATCTCTATTTCCTTGCATGTGTGTGTGTGTGCGCTAAGTCGCTTCAGTCATGTCCAACTCTGTGACCCAACTGACTGTTGACCACCAGACTCCCCTGTCCATGAGATTCTCCAGTCAATAAAAATGGAATGGGTTGTCATTTCCCCCTCCCAGGGATTGTCCCAACCCAGGGATGGAAACTACATCTCCTGTGTCTCCTGCATTGGCAGGAGGAATCTTTAACACTGAGCCACCCAAGAAGCCCATATATTTCCTTAGACCAAGTTGATTAATAATGCTGTTTAGGTCTTCTATCCTTACGCACTTTTTGTGCACAATTCTCTTATTTATTGCAAGAAGCATAATAAAATTTCTGACTTATGGTCCATTTTTCTTTGCCAATCTACCCCATTTTGCTTCATATATTTTGAAATTTTATTACTAGTGCTTTTGAATTGTCATGTTTCTCTTGATGAACTGACCCATTTGTAACAGGAAATAAACTTTATCCCTAGTAAGATTCTGTGAAAACTACTTGGTCTTTTATTTATTATTAACATGGTATATCTTCCTTTATTCTTTTCATTTCAGTCTCTCAGTCATGTCCAACTCTTTGTGACCCCATGAACTGCAGCACGCCAGGCCTCCCTGTCCATCACCAACTCCTGGAGTCCACCCAAACCCATGTCCATTGAGTCAGTGATGCCATCCAACCATGTCATCCTCTGTCGTCCCCTTCTCCTCCTGCCCTCAGTATTTCCCAGCATCAGGGTCTTTTCAAATGAGTCAGCTCTTTGAATCAGATGGACAAAGTATTGGAGTTTTGGCTTCAAAATCAGTCCTACCAATGAATACCCAGGATTGATCTCCTTTAGGATGGACTGGTTGGATCTCCTTGCAGTCCAAGAGACTCTCAAGAGTCTTCTCCAGCACACAATTCTAAAGCATCAATTCTTTGGTGCTCAGCCTTCTTTACGGTCCAACTCTCACATCATCTGACTATATAGACCTTTGTTGACAAAGTGATATCTTTGCTAGGTTTAATGTCTGTGCGTAGGTTTGTCATACCGTTCCTTCCAAGGAATCAGCATCTTTTAATTTCATGGCTACAGTCACCATCTGCAGTGATCTTGGAGCCCAAGAAAATTAAATATGTCACTGCTTCAAGTTTTTCCCCTTCTATTTGCCATGGAGTGATGGGACTACATGCCATGATCTTCTTGTTATTTTTATTGTTATTGTTTTAATGTTGAGTTTAAGACCCGTTTTTTCACTCTCCTCTTTCACCATCACAAGAGGCTCTTTAGTTCCTCTTCACGCTCTGCCATTAAAGTGATAACACCTGCATATCTGAGGTTGTTGATATTTCTCCCAGCAATCTTGATTCCAAATTGTAATTCATCCAGCCTGGCATTTCACATGATGTATTCTGCAGAGTGTGAGCTGCAGATACTGTCCCTATAATATTTCAGATGGTTCTTTTGCTAACATCTAGCAGTTTCCTTATACGCATATGCTGATTGGTATTCTACTATATACATAAGGAAGACCCTCTGTAAATCTTCAGGGTTCACATTCTGTGTTGTATTTTCTTCCCCATTACTGTCCTGAGAACTGCGTGATCCCTTGGACTCTCTGCTCAGTGCTGTCAACTCATGGAACCCTCTGGGTTTTCCCTACATTTCCCTTTCTCATCTTGCAGCCTGAAAATTCTGTCAAGACAATAAGATCTGGCATTGTCAGAGCTTATCTCATTTGCTTCTTTTCACTCAGAGATCACTGTACTTTGTTGCCTGATGTCAAATGTCTTGATAACCATTGTTCGTATATATATATATATATATATATATATACACACACAATTTCTTTGACAAATTTTCAATGCTCTGCTTTATTTGCCCTCCTGTGACATTTCTACTTTAATGTCCCATTAAGTCATAATCTATTCTTTTAATCACAGTTTATTTCTCCAGGTCTTAGTTCTAGTACTAGTTCTAGATGTTTAGTTCTAGTACTACCATATATCCAGAGAAGTTAACATAAGTAATGATTTCTGTTTGAATATAGTTCTAGACAGACAGAATTCTTACCATACAGTTACTTTATTCTAATACAACTTCATTTTGCCTTATACAGTCTATAAGGAGTGCACTTTTGTTTATCAGGTGTATGTAAACAAAGAGAGAGAGGTGGTGAAATTTCTTATAATTTTATTGCAGTTTTAAATAGATAAGTAGGTAGCTAAATAGATAAGCAGTTTTCAGAAGGGTTTGGGGAAATATTTAGAAAGGAAAGTACAGATGAGGAGCTGACTATAGCACACACATTTTAGATTCTCTAGGGTAATAACTTTTATAGAAATATGTCAATCATGACTCTGTACTCAGGATAAATTATAAAGCTTGTAGGTAAGACTGCATCACCAGTGAG